>NC_142808.1:26945295-27123435 GCF_049724085.1 Artemia sp. Qi Xiang Cuo | reverse complement strand
GAAACAAATTCCTGCGTACGTGCCTGGGTTCGGGGGTTATGTAGGAGGATCTTTCCATGAAGGAATTTTTCATGGGGGAAGGGACAGTGCTATGAAGGGGACACCAGACTTCCCAGCATTATTTAAAAAAAGATCAGAAATTAAATATATAAAAACAAGTTTTTCTACTGCAACAGCAGCAACATCAAAACTTTAAACGAGCAGAAAATATTACATATATGATTGGGTTCACCCCCTTGTCAATACCTCACTCTTTAAGCCAGAGATTTTTTAGTACTTTCATAAGAGCTATTTATTCTAATTAACGGCCTTTGTGATTAAGCGGTCATTTTTAAAGAATTGGAACAAAATTCGAACTTTTGCTTAAATAGCAAGGTATTGAGTAGGGGCCGAACCCCCTAATATACATATTAAAATATATGAATATAGAAGTTCGTTACGTAAGTTAATTCGTAAGTTGCGCATATTTATTACTAATAAAAACGTTCGTAAATAAAATAAAACAAGTTTTGAGAAAGCCATTTAACCGAATAAAAGTAAATTAATATGAAATTTTTTTTTAATTATTCATGTACTGTGAGCCAAGATCAAAACCTGCATTTATTCAAAAACGTTCAAAAATTAAATTAAAAAAACCAGTTTTTTTTTTAACTGAAAGTGAGGAGCGACATTAAAACTTAAAACGAACAGAAATTATTCCGTATATGAAAGAGGCTGTCCCCTCCTCAACGCCTTGCTCTTTACGCTAAAGTTTGTCTTTCTCAAAAATCTATTTTTTTAAAAAATAAAAAAATTTATCTTAAAGAGCGAGGCGTTGAGGAGGGGACAGCCCCTTTCATATATAGAATAATTTCTGTTCGTTTTAAGTTTTAATGTCACTCCTTACTTTCAGTTAAAAAAAATGTGTTTTTTTTATTTAATTACAATAAATAACCGAGTCAAACTCAAAAGAGCAGAAATTAACATAAGTTGGGCTCTGTCAGTGTATTGTCAGTTTAATATACATATACTGATATTTAGTAATCAAAATGTTAATATTATTTGATTTATTAAAGTTATAAAAGTAAAAACATTTATATTTTTTTCAGCAAAGTTTTTTTTAATTAATTTTAAAAAAGACCGGAATTCTGTGGCCGCTTATTAACTGTCAGATGTCTCCCAAGAATTGCAGCTGAGATTTTGGTATCACCTCTCTATATTTCATTACTTTTCGTTCATCAGCCGCGTTCTGTTCAGTGCTTCCACTATCCCCAAATTTTCGGAAATTTCGCTGAAAATCTTGCAAAAACGGAGCAGCAAAAACACTGGAGCCTAGAGGCGTCTAAGTTTAAATCCGCCCCCGCTGAGGGTGTTGAACTAATTAGTTATTGCATAATATATTGAACTTATTTACAAAACATATCCCCTGACTTGCGGGTGTAAGCAACAAAATCAACGGTTGAAATAATTGATATTTTTTTAATTTAAAATTGGTTTTAGGTTTATTTCATCAAATATGCAAAAAATCAAGCCAAAATTATAATTAGAAATCACTGCACCAGGGAAAAGAAAAATTTTTGCTAACGTGTAGCGATTACATATATAATTCTTCCTAAATCAACTTAAATTAATAAATCAATTCCACTAACAAATAATAAGGGAAAAAACTATGCCAATTCCCTTCACTCACACATATCCAGAGCAATAACCAACATCAAATCCAACTCCCAGCCTCCCCCCGGCCCATCCACCCACTCCTACTCCAGCCCTTCCACCCACTCTTCCCCCATCCCATCCACCCACTCCTCCCCCCAGCCCAGCAAACCACTCCTTCTCCCAGCCCTTCCACTCACTCCTTTCCACCCCCTCCCCCCCAAAAAAAAATTTGGAGGGACTAGATTATTCACACAATTATAAACAAATATCGCGACTTGGTAGTCTCTTGTAGTCCACATAAAAGTTGCTGCTCCACACGACACATCCATATGATATATACGGGTAAATGATTGCAAAATATATCGTACGAAGAATACTCTGCGGCAGAACATACTAAACTCTTCTAAGTATTCCTACTATACGTGCAATTTTTGCTGAAATGGTATCACTGTGAAGTTTCCACGTTAGATTAGAATCAATGAAGAAACCAAGATAATGCAGTGAATTTACTTGGACAACAGGCTTTCCACGCAGCAAGACTTTACCTTTCCACGCAGCAAGACTTTCCACGCAGCAAGATCAACAGACTCATCCACTCTACAGAACGTCAATAAAAAGGTCTTATTTACATTAATACATAGAAAACTTAAACTCATAAACACCTCCAGTCTTTCCAGGGTATTATTACCTTTTTCTATTAAATCATCAAATGATTTTGCAAATACTGTTAGCCCAGTGTCATCAGCAAAGGAAGTAATACATACATTTTGCAGAGAAAAGTGCATCATATCCACATAAACTAGATAAAATAAGGGGCCAGTACAGAGCCCACACTTCACAGGAAAAGAAGATGAGACTACATCATTTAAAACAACTTTGAGGGACCTACCATAAAGATAACTCTCAAACCATCTTAGACAAATTCCTTTGATTCCAAGACTTCTCATTCGGTGAAGCAACACTTTAAAATCAACCGTGTCAAAGGCTTTTCTGATGTCAATGAAAATAGACAAACTTGTTTGCAATTCCAGTTGTATCATCATGGTTGGAACCATCCAAATGAATATATGCCGTTGCCGTGGTCTCTTTTACCTTGCCACTCTTGATCTAATTTAAAACAATCCACGTTTCTTTCATATTTCCTTTACTTTCCTCCAGCTTATTACCGTAATAATTAGACATTGCGTTTCTCTTCATTTTATTCACCAGATTCCTTTGCTTTGTAAATAAAAAAAATGATTCATCACTTTTGGAATCCAAATATGATTCATAGAGCCGATTTCGTAATTCTTTTTGCTCAATTATCGCCTCTGTAATCCGTGGTTTATGGGGGACAAGCTTCTTCCATTTAATGACTTTTACTGGGCATGTTCTGTCATACATAGGAAATATTTCTATATCTTGGTGTTTGTTAAATACTGAGGTAAACTTTTTTTTTATTGATCGACTATTGAGAGGGAAAAATCTATGAAAGAGGCTCCCTTTTTTCCTCCATTACGAAATTTATTGTACGTGCTTAGCCCTCTGTGTCCCCGGGCCCCCATGGCTCCCTTGCCTCATACCCCCCAGATCCTCTGTGACCCCTGTTCCATGGCCCCTATTGGTGTCTATAGGAAGCACATTACTTAGTGTGATAATATCTTTTAAATATATTTATATTTGATCATTATTTATTTATTTATTTTTTCCACAGAAGCACTTCACATGGAAGGTGCCGTCACATAAACCTCGGAGGGGGCTCATTCGAATGGAAATTGGAAGTTCCAGTGCCCTTTTTAAGAGTCAAAAGTGATCGGAGGGCAACTAGCTCCCCCCCCACGACCTTTTTTCCCAAATGCATCCGATAAAAATTTTGAGAGAGCTATTTTGTAACTAATAGTTCAAAGATCATATAACCAAAACTCCGATGTCCACAAAATTCCCCAGGGCCCGGGGGCAGGCATTGCAAGTTATGCCCTGGGGGCATATATGGTTCTTATGGAAGAAATGCTCAAATAAAAATGAGAGAGGACTCAATTGATTGGAAATTGAAAGTTCCATTTCACTTTTTAAGAGTCAAAAGAGACCGGAGGGCAACAACCCCCCTCCCCCTCCCCGCCCTTTTTTCCCCAAATGCATCCAATAATAATTTTGAGATATTCATTTTTTAAATATAGTTCGAAGATCATATAAGTAAACTCCGGTGTCGACACCCCTCCCCCCAGGGCCCAAAGGCGGGGGTTTGTAAGTTATGCCCTGGGGGCATATGGTTCTTATGGGAAAGATGCTCGTATAAACTTCAGAGAGGGATCATTTGATTGGAAATTGAAAGTTCTAAGTCACTTTTTAAGAGTCAAAAGAGATTGGAGAGCAACTAGCCCTCCCCCTCCCCCTGTACCCCTTTTTTTCCTCAAACCCATCGGATAAGAACTTTGAGACAGCCATTTTATTAAAAACAGTTTAAAGGTCAGATAACGAAAATTCAGGTGTCGATACAACCCCTCCCCCCACAGGTGTTGTAAGTTATGCCCAGGGGCATATATGGTTCTTATGAGAAGGATACTCGCATAAAATTTAGAGAGGGCTCATTTGATTGGAAATTGAAAGTTCGAGTTCACTTTTCAAGAGTCAGAAGAGATCCGAGGGCAACTAACCCCCTCCCTCTGTGCTTTTTCCCCCAAAACCTATCCGATAAATATTTAAGATAGCCATTTTTTTCATAAATAGTTGAAAGGTCAGACAAAAAAAGAACTCCGGTGTCGATACAACCACTCAAGGCCTGGAGGCAGGCGTTGTAAGTTATGCCCTGAGGGCATATATGGTTCTTATGGAAGGGATGCTCGTATATACTTCAGAAAGGACTCATTTGAATGGAAATTAAAAGTTCTAGTTCAGTTTTTAAGAGACAAAAGAGATCGGAGGGCAACTAGCCCCCCCCCCCTTTCCCGCGCCTTTTTACCCCAACCAATCCAATACAAATTTTGAGATAGCCATTTATTAAATAGTTCAAATGTCAGAAAGTAAAAGCTCCGTCAACGACACAACCCCCAGCGCCCGGGTAGGTGTTGTAAGTTATATCCATGGAGCATATACGTTTTTTATGATAGGTATGCTCGTATAAACTTCAGAGAGGGTTCATTTGATTGGAAACTGAAAGTTCTAGCTCATTTTTTAAGAGTCAAAAGAGGGCGATCCGAGGGCGACTAGCCTCTCCAAACCCTTTTTTCCCCAAACCCATCTTAAAACGATTTTGAGATTCCCCAAAAACTTAAAACGAACATAAATTATTACGTATATGAGGTAGTTCGCCCCCTAGCCCCTTAAAGTTTTTTTTAGTAGTTTCAAAAAAATATCTATTCTAATTATCGGCCTTTGTGATTCCTGAATCACATTTTTAATTCGAAAAAAATTTGAACTTTAGCGTAAAGAGTGAGGTATTGACTAGAGGGTGAACCCCCTCATATACGTAATAATCCCTGTTCGTTTTAAGTTTTTGCTCCTTACTTTAAGTTGAAAAAAAACATGTTTTTTATTTAATTGGGTTAAGGAATAATTGTTAAACCACGGTCGTTTTCAGGGAGTAGGGGTTATGCACTTCTACTTAATGGTGTCTTCACTACAAACAAGAGTATGGTTACTGCCCGTTTCTCTAACGGTAAAAGTATAAAGCCTACTGCTGATTTGGTGCTTTTCCAAAAAGGATTATACTACAAATATTTTCTTTTGTCTATCCTTCAACAGTGAAAATAAAAATAAAAACTACAGTGAAACCAGACAAGGATTTACCGATAGGCCCGCTAGGCACTGTGGCCTTCATTATTCCCGAAGTTTTGGGGGATTTCCCCGAAAATCTTGCAAAACAGAGCGGCCAAAACGCTTGGGCCTAGAGGCGTCAATGCTTTAAATCTGGCCCAGGTGAAGCAAATCTTGAGCTGGTGAGCTTTCAACAATTAATATCATTATATATAAAAGATTCAGTTTAATTTATTAGTTCTTACCAAAACCGTTAATTTATTTTCGAATAAAAAAAATATTTTGAAATAGGAAATTTTGAAAAATTTAAAACTTTAACAATAAAAAATGAACAGAAATTAATTAAAAAACTTTCCGAAAAAGAAGTTTTCTAAAGAAAATTAAAGGCCATATTAAATTTAAGATCAGAAGAAATATAAACCTACAATAACTCAAACTCAAAACAATTAGAAATTACTATTAAAGAATAAATGAAACTTAACCTCAGGAGATACAAATACCTGTTAAAATTCAAACTCAAAATGACCAAAAATTACTATTAACAAATTAATGAAACCAATAACGGACAGAAATTAAATAAACAATAATAGAAAAAAACATACAAAAAGTAATAATATAAATGAATAAATATATCTTACAGCGAGTAATGCTTAGATTGAATATGAAAATCTAACTTAAAACGAAAACAAATATTTTGCTATTAAAGTATAAATGAAACTTAAAACGAACAGAAATTAAATAAAAAATCAATGCGAACAAAACATACAATATATATTAATGTAAATGAATAAATAAATCTTAAAACGAGTGAAACTTAAATTGAATATGCAAATGAAGTTTGAATCGAATAAAAATAACTACAAACAAGAGTTTGGGTATCGTCTCACTGCAGAAGCCTCAATCTAAGCATTACTCGCTTTAAGATCTATTTATTCATTTATATTATTACTTGTTGTATGTTTTTGCTATGATTGTTTATTTAATTTCTGATCGTTTTGGGTTTCATTTATTCTTTAATAGTAATTTCTGGTCATTTTGAGTTTGTATTTTAACAGGTATTTGTATCTCCTGAGGTTAAGTTTAAAATGGCCTTTACTTTTCTTTGAAAAACTTATTTTTAGGAAAGTTTTTTTTTAATAAATTTTTGTTCGTTTTTGATTGCAAGAAGTTTCAAGTTTTTTTTTGGCATGGGGGGGGGGTGCTTACTGTCCGATTATTCTTGACTTTAAAAAAAGGATCTAGAACTTTCAATTTAAATCGAATGAGGCTATTATCAAAGTCTATACGATTACCTCTTTGATAAGAACCTTATATATGAATAGACAGCTTGCATAACTTGTGGACTCCGATTGACAACAATGAATGGATTGAAAAAATAGCTCCAATAAGGGGGTTTAGACCATTTCCCTTGCTGACACAAAGGGATCACGGCTTTTTGGAATTGACCTTAATAGGAATTTGTGTTCCAAAGCAATTTTGCATCTATCAAAGAGTTTGTATTTTAACCTTATAATTGGATAATTATAATAGATTTCCTATGTGTTCTTCCCATACAAAACCCCTTCCCATAAGTTATAAACCCCCCTTAATAAGTTATGCCCCAGGGCATAACTTAAAACACCTACCCCTGGGCCCTGGTGGGCTGTGTCGACACCGGAGTTTTTGTTATAAGAACTTTGAACTATTTTAACAAAATGTCTATCTCAAAATTTTTATCTGATGCATTGAGGCGTGGAGGAGGGAGAGGGGCTAGTTGCCCTTCAACCTCTTTTGACTCTTAAAAAGTGAACAAAAACTTTCAATTTCCAATCAAACGAGCCCTCTCTAAAGTTTATACGAGCATCCTTCCATAAGAAATAATATGAAGGATTCGGAGAATCCTTAAATTACAACCCTCGCCCCGAGGGCCGTGGGGGAATTTTAATCCTCAAAGACCTATTTTTCAGAACTTAAAACTACGTTTAATAAAATGGCTGTCTTAAAATTTTGATTGGATGTGTTTTGGGAAAAGGTGGGCGTGAGAGGGGGTTAGTTGCCTTCATATCGCTTTCGACTATTACAAAGGGCACTAGCCCTCAGAATTTCCAATCGAATGATCCTTTTTTCAAGTTTTTACGACACTGCCTTCTATAAAAACCTTATATGCCCCCAGGGCATAACTTAAAACCCTTGCCCTGAGGGTTGTGGGGGATTGTCCTCCTCGAAAACATATTTTCTATCTGGAAATCAACTACGCTAAAAAAATGGCTGTCTCAAAGTTTTGATTGGATGTGTTTGGGGGAATGATGGCCATGGGGGGGGGGCTAGTTGCCCTCACATCCCTTTTGACTATTAAAAAGGGCACTAGCCCTTTGAATTTCCAATTGAATGTGCCTTTTTTTTAGTTTCTACGACAAATCCTTGTAGAAAAATCTTATATGCCCCCAGGGCATAGCTTAAAACTCTAGCCGAGGGTTGTGGGGGTGTGTCTTCCTCAAAAACATATTTTCTATCTGGAAATCAGCTACACAGAACAAAATGACTATCTCAAAAGTTTGATTGGATGTGTTTGGGGAAATGATGGGCGTAGGGGGGGGGGCTAGTTGCCCTCCAATCACTTTTGACTATTAAAAAGGGCACTATCCCTTTGAATTTCCAATCTAATGAAACTTTTTTGAAGTTTCTACGACAACGCCTTCTATAAAAACCTTATATGCCCCCAGGGCATATCTTAAAACCCTTGCCCTGAAGGTTCTTGGGGAGTGTCCTCCTCAAAAACATATTTTCTATCTGGAAATCAGCTATACCGAACAAAATGGCTATCTCAAAAGTTTGATTGGATGTGTTTGTGGAAATGAGGGGCGTAGGGGGGGCTAGCTGCCCTCCAATCACTTTCGACTATTACAAAGGGCACTATCCCATTAATTTCCAATCGAATGAGCCTGTTTTGAAGTTTCTGCGACAACGCCTTTTATAAAAACCCTGAATGCCCCCAGGGCATAACTTAAGACCTTTGCCCTGAGGGTTCTGGGGGAGTGTCCTCCTCAAAAATATATTTTCTATCTGGAAATCAGCTACACTGAACAAAATGGCTATCTCAAAAGTTTGATTGGACGTGTTTGGGGAAATGATGGGCGTGGGGGGGGGGGGCTAGTGGCCCTCCAATCACTTTCGACCATTAAAAAGGGCACTAGCCCTTTAATTTCCAATCGAATGAGCCTGTATTGAAGTTTCTACGACAACGCCTTCTACAAAAACCTTATATGCCCTTAGGGCATAACTTAAAACCCTTGCCCTGAGGGTTGTGGGGGAGTGTCCTCCTCAGAAACATATTTTCTATCCGGAGATCAACTGCGCTGAACAAAATGGCTATCTTAAAATTTTGATTGGATGTGTTTGGGGAAATGTTGGGCTTGGGGGGGACAGGGGCTAGTTACACTCCAATCATTTCGCCTATTAAAAAGTGCGCTATCCCTTTAATTTCCAGTCAAATGAGCATATTTTGAAGTTTCTACGCCAACGTCTTCTATAAAACCTTATATGTCCCCAGGGCATAACTTAAAACCCTTGCCCTGAGGGTTGTGGGGGAGTATCCACCTCAAAATATATTTTCTATCCGTGAATCAACTACGCTGAACAAAATGGCTATCTCAAATTTTTGATTGGATGTGTTGGGGGGAATGATGGGCGTGGAGGGGGGGGGGGCTCCCAGGGGCCCTCCAATCATTTTGGACTTTTAAAAAGGGCAATAGCCCTTTAATTTCCAATCGAATGAGCCTTTTTGAAGTTTCTACGACAACGCCTTCTATAAAAACCTTATATGCCCCTAGGACATAACTTAAAAACCTTGCCCTGAGGGTTGTGGGGGAGTTACCTCCTCAAAATCATATTTTCTCTTCGGAAATCAACTATGCTGAACAAAATGGCTATTTCGAAATTTTTATTGGATGTTTTTGGGGGAATGATGGGCGTGGAGGGGGGGGGGGTGCAAGTTGCCCTCCAATCACTTTTGACTATTAAAAAGGGCACTAGCCCTTTAATTTCCAATCGAATGAGCCTGTTTGAAGTTTCTACGACAACGCCTTCTATACAAACCTTATATGCCCCCAGGGCCTAACTTAAAACCCTTGCCCTGAGGGTTCTCGGGGAGTGTCCACCTCCAAAATATATTTTCTATCTGGAAATCAACTACGCTGAACAAAATGGCTATCTCAAAATTTTGATTGGATGTGTTTGGGGAAATGATGAGCGTGGGAGGGGGGGGGAGGGGGGCTAGTTACACTCCAATCACTTTCGACTATTAAAAAGGGCACTAGCTCTTCAATTTCAAAAGGAATGAGCCTGTTTTGAAGTTTCTACGACAACGCCTTCTATAAAAACCTTATACGCCCCCAGGGCATAACTCAAACCCCTTGCCCTGAGGGTTGTGGGGGGGGGGGTATCCACCTCGAAAATATATTTTCTACCTGAAAATCAACTACGCTGAACAAAACGGCCATCTCAAAATTGTGATTGGATGTGTTTGGGGAAATGGTGGGCGTGGGGAGGGGGTAGGGGGCTAGATACACTCCAATTACTTTCGACTATTAAAAAGGGTACTAGCTCTTTAATTTCCAATTGAATGAGCCTGTTTTGAAGTTTCTACGACAACGCCTTCTATAAAAACCTTATGTGCCCCCAGGGCATAACTTAAAACCCTTGCCCTGACGGTTGTGGGGGGGGGTATCCTCCTCAAAAATATATTTTTTATCTGGAAATCAGCTACGCTGAACAAAATGGCTAAATCAAAATTTTGATTGGATGTGTTTGGGGGAATGATGGGCGTGGGGGGGGCTAGTTGCCCTTCAATCAATTTTGACTATTAAAAAGGGCACTAGAACTCTTGATTTTTATTTGTATGAGCCCCCTTTGAAGTTTCTACAATGAACCCTTCCATATGAAGTGCCTCTGGGGAAAAAAAATAATAAATAATAATAATAATAAAACATTGGAGCCGTATGGCCTTTACTATAGGCAACGCTATAGTGTTGCCTCTGATTGTCACTGTTTAACAACATTTGATTTCAATCCCGAGAAATAAGCTGACTTGCTGACTAAGCTGACATGCCTTTTGCCATCCTATAAGTAAATCAATTTTTGTTCGGTTTTCCTTAAAGAATACTTGTAAATATTTGTAAGTTGAAATTCAAGTATTGAAAGTTATATTTAATTCCAACTTAATGCGCAAATTTTGCCATTTTGACAATCTGCATGCACATAGTTTGTTTCGATTTAGTCCTAATTTTCCCTCAATATTCTTTTAAATTTTTACCTTCAGACGCTTAGCCTTAATAGTACTAGTATCATAGTAGTAGTAGTAGTAGTAGTAGTAGTAGTAGTAGTAGTAGTAGTAGTAGTAGTAGTAGTAGTAGTAGTAGTAGTAGTAGTAGCAGTAGTCGTAGGAACAGTAGTAACAGTAATAGGGTTGTATTAGTAGTAGCAGCAGCATTAATAGCAGTAGTAGCATGTATATGTTGCCTTTTGGTCAGTTGAACACCTCCCCCCCTCTCATGAAACCACGGAATTTTCATCTTGACACGGTGAGCCGTTACAGAAATGTTGCCGATACGCCCTTTTGACAATATTTATGCACATACTATGTTTGAATTTAGTTCAACTTTCCCATCAACATTTCCTCGAATGCTCATTTCAATATCCGTAGGCTTGGTAGTACTCGCTACAGAAGCAGTAGTTTTAGTAGTAGTAGTGAAAGAAGTAGTAGTAGTAGTAGTAGTAGTGGCGTGAAAATATTGACTTTCTGGTCAATTGGTTATCTGCCTTATCATTTCCTGAAATTTCCGAGTTAATATATTCAGTCATTCCTGACTTACGCCATTTTGACAACCCGTATGCACATAACTTGTTGTGATTTAGTTTAACACTCCCTTCAATATTCCCTGAAAGGCTCGGCTGAATGTACTTTGTGTTTTTCGAAAGTAAAGATCAAACATGCCTACCTTTCTCAATAACATAGATCCTATGTGAATAATGGATGAATGGCCTAACTTACAGCCCTTGCCCTGAGGGTTAGCCAAACAAACTAAACAGTCTTTATAATTGGCGAGATAGAGTAATTCTTTGTGGCATTAATATTAGAAATGGAGATAAAAATCCTAGACTCAAATGCACATGGAAGGACCTTAGCCCAACAATGGTTAGGCAACGACTTCCTTGAAAAATTGACGTGCTAAGGTTTTTTTCATAGTTTGTTTTCAAAATATGAATACAGAAGCATCAACCGTAAAAAATAATGTCGACTAGCTCCTGCTGCACAGTTATATGCCTAATAAAGCTTAAAATATGGTCTGTTTTGTAAAGCCCCTGTAATTAAAATAGATAACTGATCATATTCGAGCTTCCATTTATACTAGCAACGAATCAGAAATCGCTAAAATAGAGCTGTGCAACATACTGAAAATTGAAACATATTAATGAAATGAGTAGAAGCCAAACCTTTATTATCTGCCCACTAAACCTATTGTAGCCTGGGAATGCTCTAGCAATTACTGGCATTAAATATGTAAAACTTTTTTTAGGACCACAGGCGAATTCAAATCAGCTGAATTTAACTGCCACAAGTAACAATCAAACTGCAGCTCCAGATGTTGATTTAAGTCGTTTAAATCCAGAAGAAAGAGCAGTGATTGAAAATGTTATAGCAAAAGCTGGACAAGGCCAACATCAAGAGGGTAGTAATTCAAGGTAATTTCCGTTTTTTGTTTCTATATAATTGAATTAAATAAAGAATTTAAAACAAATTTAAAAATCGATTAGAACCTAAATGCGGCAAACTTACCCCATTACAAGGGAGGTTGCAATGCCCGTGAATACTTTGCAGATAATACGACGATTCTAGTGCGCAAATTCTAATTCGTGTGATATTTGGAACGATACCTCAACCGTCTTACTTTTGCAAAATTTCCAGCTAAGATTAACAGTCACCCAACGGTCTTGCAATACTTTCAAGCACTTTTCTTTGTTCTTAGAAATTCCTGGCTCAATAATCAGGGTATCTTATGGTGTCTTATGGCGATCAAACACTGGCTGATTCTGGTTATTCATATTTCATTTAATTTTTTTATTTGAAATAACCCAAAAAATAACCCGATGCTTAGTTTAAAACACTTTATCTTTATTATTAACTGGATTAAAGCTATTACTGAGGAAGCTATATCCTGGGAAAGCTATTACTGAATATGACTCCATCTAGCTTATTCCTTTTAACATAATTCTATAAGTAAATAAGAGGTGACAAACTGAGCTACATATGTTGCTTCTGCCATTTTAAGGTTGCATTGTCCATCATCTATTGTCCCAACGTCTTTAACATCTTTAGTCTTGTAATTTCAATGCACCTTGTGATAAATTTATGTGTTTTTCACATATAACGTTCAGACGCGTGACTCCTTTTCTATGTTTGTTGTGTTCACGGCTTTTTTCTGTTTTTCATTTATTTTTTTTGTATTTTTATTTTTTATTTTTAGACCTTTGTTTTGCACTGGACACTGTTTAGCAGAATTATTTTCTATGATATTTCCACTCTTCCTATGTTTATAACTATGACTTTGTAATAATCAATTATTCCACTTTTTTATTGCTTATAATCAGTTACCGCAAGTACAGTAGTAGGTACCATTTCTATAGCGCTATGTTCCCTCCCATGCTATTCCATAGCGCTATGTTCCTTCCTATGTTATTCTATAGCAGCTCTAAACCTTTTCAAAGAGAGTCAGAACTCCCTCACACAGTTTGACGTAGAAATTTTTTTTTTTTAAGTTGGCAAGGTATAATGTGGTCAAACATGTTTTGAGAGTATGATCATAATTATATAACTCAACGGAACGGGTTTTTGAGACAACAGTTGTTTTTTAGGAGCCAACGAGAGAGTGGTGATTACTCCATATGTGATAACTTGATTGGTGGTTGGAATTTGAATAAAATGACTGGTTTTCATTACAAATCATATTAGTAAGAGACTTGAATTAAAAGAGAATAGTATATTTGAGAGGATATTAGTAGAGAAAAATTAGTGGTGCATTTAAATTATTGGAGATTAATGATGGAGCCGACAGCAGCAACAACGATATACGAGTACCCAATGTGGCTGTGGAAATAGCCGGAGGCTGTAGACTATGCCTTGAATGGGACAATATGTATCCTAGATACGTGATATCATTAAGCAAATTTAAGCAGGAGGAGCAACTATGTTTTGCTGGAAAAGTGAATATTCTCCATATAAATAAACTTCGGTCAGCATTAGATGTGCTATCGAAATATATTGACGAGAACAAAATGCATCAGTGAATATTATTATTGTATTTATACTCAATAAAATGGTTTCTAAATCAAAGGTATTTTTCTTTCTATAGTAGACTAGCGTATATTTTATACGCTAGTATAAAATATAGAAAAAGAAATTCTGGTTAGTCTGTAGTTGGTTGTGAGAGTGTTAGGACTCTAAAAAAAACAAAATGGATGGATTCGAGAAAGAGCGAATCTTGAGGAATCTAGTGCTTATTGAAAAACATTTTATTCTAGCTGACAATTTTCTAGAGTTATCTATTCAAAGGAAGATATTTTCTCGGGGGATGCTTGTCGATATAATAAAAAGTGATTCTCCATCATTAGACTATTGTATGAAGCTTCTACGTCTTGGTCCAAATTCATTTATCCAATTTATTGATATATTGATCACAACACGGCAAAATAATATTGTGGATATGCTTTTAAACGTTAGTTTAGAAATTTCGGACTTTTTTTTTCATGAGAAAGAGGGTGTTCAAGGATGACTTAGTACTCTCTCTCTCTCAGACATTTTTTGTTGTTGCTAGCTCAGTTTCATTGTGGCAGTGAGATTGTCAACACATGAAAAAATGTTCCATACCTGTCCGCTATGTATGTACACACTGGGCAGCTGGTCATCAGGTGAGAATTACACAATGATTGACGAGTATGATGAAAAGTGTATATTATGCAACCCGTGTAAATTGCATAGAGGATATGCTGTACAAATTAAAGGTTGTAATTTCTGTCTTGAAGAGGCGTGTGACTCTCATCCTAGAGGACATCTATGCTCCAATTACCATTACGATAAATGTAATCAGTGGGAGAATAAATAGCCAGGTATGATTCGAAAGAATCCTAACCGTGATTTTAGTTTATTGCTATAAGATTGATATCGTCGTAGTTTTAGATTGTTCTGGGAGGAGGAACCGGGTCAACGATTCTACTGTTGGAACAACGAAAGAATTTGGTTTCTACGTCATCGTTGTGAAGACAATGGGTGTTATGATCATAAGCCCACTGATTTTTATTTGGCTGTGACGGAATGTGATTCGACACTTGAGGACACTGTTTGTGAAATTGCTTCAAATAGTCAAATTGAAACATGTGAATTATATAGAATAAATGATAATAGTATCATTGCCTATACAAAGGTATATGACAACAGTGAAGTTACACTCTACTGTAGAAAATGTGACCCTGACATTGCAGTACATCAGAATCAGTACAATGTGAATTCAGATAATCTACCCGCATTAGTTTTTGTCAACAAAGACCTATGCCTAGTAAAAGATGAAATCTAAAGAGTATAAAAGTCATTTTATCATTTATATAAATTTTTTTTATCATTTATTAATAAACAATTTCAAATAAATTTTTAGAACATTTTATTCGTAGGGAACTAAAATCAATATTAAACACGCTTGTAAGTATATTTTCTACTAGAAAGTCGTTCAATCGAGGTAAGTCAACGTAAATGTCGAGAAACTGCTTATAAATATAGCCAAGACATTTGAACATGAAAAAGATTTGTGTATGAAAGCCACATGTCTTAGTCGTTAAATCCTGTAGTCTTCGTTGATTTCCAATAATGATTTTCCCACTGCCTTCAATAAACTTGCTGATGTATGGAGTATATAATTTATACGATAGGCCAAGAGGATAAAAAAATTCAATATTCTTTACTGTTTGAAAGATACATAGCCAATGGCCGCTAGTCAAAGTTGACGGACTAATATTACCACTGAGATAGTCAGTTTAAGAGCTTGGAATACTTTCAATGAGATTCTAAGGTCAACTATAAGCCCTGCATTGAGACATGTGCGAATAAAAATTAAATGCATTGATTGTCTGGGTTACGTTTAGGTTGCCAAGTCTAGTATATCAATGCCGTCGGGCGTGATTTTCCAATAGGTTTCAAATTGACTCAGTGATATTAGCGTGATACTCTCAGTCAAAGCATCGGCAAATGTACACTCTAAACGTACATTCCCTGCTCGTACTATGCTCATATGCTGAGTCCCCGACGAATCCGAAACAAAAACCCCATGATTTTTTGAAAACATTGCTTTAATTATTCCAATTTCAAATTATTGAGTAATGATCTAGGGATTGCATGGTCAACTCGCACAAAGCTTTTTGAGATTTTTGTCATACGATAGGGTGTACTATGGAACCCCATTCACTATGAATAAGACATTAGATAGATAAAAAAAATTAAAGTCGTGGGGGGATTCAGTCCGGGAACCAACGACACTGCCAGTCTTCACAAAGGCCAAAGCCAATTTTGATGGGATTGCTCCATTGATAAATGATGAATCACTATAGCTACGAGAGCCGGTTGCAATGTGACGTTGATTGGTGATTGTATGGGAAACAAGAAGTTTAATGTTGTTACCATTGGCTCTTAGCTTTTCCACTGCAAATACAACAGAACTCATAACCTGTTGTTTTCGAAAGTGGAGAATTGTTGATGTGATAATAACATTTGCATTGGGTGCTGCAGGAAGTGTTTTTCTCAAGATTAAATTCGAAGGGGCCAGCTGTAAACTTTATGTCAATCCTAAATTGGGGGGTAGCCATTAGGATATATTGAATATCTCATTATTTAATTTACCAGCCAGATGATACTCCTGGGTCACTGCTGTAGTCAACTCGCCATCAGTATCAACACTTGATCAATATTCATAGCCCAATAATTGTCCTCTCAACTCTGTGCATGACTCTTGTTTCAACATTATAAATTGTATGTAGATTGCACAGTCGAATAAATTGTTGCTAGGGCTCAACCATGTTTCATTAATAAATACATTAATTTGTTTGAAAAGGATGTTTAGAATACACTTTTCGTAGGAGCGACCATCACCAGCAGTTTGAGTTATATTTTCTGACTTTTTCTTCACCGCAACATTTAAATCAATAAATGTTGATGACAAATCAATGAAATAGTCTTCATTGGAAAATATTTGAAAGTGTATGTTTTCCGAGAGGGGTTGTTGGGGTTGGAATTGTTCATAGTAGCCATAATTCAAACTGACATCAACAATTTCAGCATTGAATAGATTCAATGAGGAACTAATTGATGGATATGATTCCTTGTGGGGGAGAGAATTCTTCTTAAGAGAAGAAGTCCTTCTTTGATCTAACAATCTTTTTCTTCTTCTTCTTCTTCTGCTTATTGGTCTCCCTTTTTTTATTCATCAAAGTTCTTGCTGACGTTCTTCTCCTCGCTCCTGGGTGGAGACTGATGAGTGAATGACGCGCAAGCATCCTTTTCAGTCCCTCCCCATTTTGCCGAGATTTTAATTGCTCACCAACGGCTCTTGCTGAAGATCTAATATTTTCCTTAACACTCTCCTTGAAATTCTTGCCTGACCCCCAGTCCTGTAGTGTGGAGGCAGCAAAATTTAATGCAGCAAGTACAAGATATTTTCTGGCAAGGGGTAGTGCAGAACGAAATAGCCTGGCAAACCAGCTACCAAGACTATAGCCAGACATTGTAGTATGACCCTTGTAGTAGTTCAATCCATTGCCTATTTGATGTGGACTCAAAGCACCAACATAACGATCGATATCGGGGCAGACAAATGGAATTCTTCTATTGTTCATTAGAGGTGGTCGTGCTGTCGCCGACAATGGGTCGAAAATGACATGTAATCACTGCTAAGCCTTTTGTTATTGCTAGAGGATCACCCAATTCAGTTCTTAATGTTAACTGACAGAGTTCCAAATACGAAGTGTTTACAGGAACATACTGAAGATGCTTTATATTATAGTGATGAACAAGCTCATGAGTTGTTTTTCGTTCAAGAACACGTAGGAGGGAGACATTTGAATTACCGAATCTCGATGTTTCCACAAAGGATGCACAAAGAAATATGCAAGAGTTCGAGGCAAAACCGGGCGGGTAGTCAGACGAAATTATTTGATCCTTCACGTAAACGGTGCTATCGTTTCCGCCAGTGATAATATTCTGTTTAAAGCCAAGAATGTCACTTTGATTGTCACTGAGAATAATTGTGTCGGTGTCGACAGTTGAGCTAATGTAAATCCTATCATATTTCAATGAATAATTAAAATGGAATTTACCATTCCATTGCTATGAGACGTTCCTACTGACTGTAATACACAAGTTGGACAGTGAGTCGTGCAAAATATATTTCTATTCAGCGCGAGGTCATTCGCCAGATTTATGCATCTCAATACATAGGCATTTTGCAAAGAGTTCCCAACCACATTATGTAGCCTTTATATCGTACACAAGATTCTTTCTAAGGATGTCATAGGTATTTTGAGAGTACAGTCGACAAGAGCCACTTCATACGCACCGTCAAATTTGATGGCGGGGGAGAGTTTTGTCCAAAAATCACTTGTCATATACAAGTCATTGTAGAGAGGATCGGAAACGTTGGACATAAATGTTAAATAGAAATCATTGGGCATTGTCAATATCTTCAACACCGATCCAAGAATCAAAATCAGAGTTGTATACGAGCCACTTAACAAGTAACTGTTTCCTACCCCTGCAAGTGCGAGTCGTGAATATATTTTAAATTTGGTAGATTTCACTATTATTTTTAACCTTTTGTAGTTCATAGTCATAAAAGCCGCCGATAATCTCTTCATTTTTGGTATCGCGCAAACGATAAGTTATGGGTTTAGTGTCTAGTATTTTTGCCACTTTAAAAAGTTCGGTGGACCACAAGTAATCCCCTTTTCAAAAACATTAGTTGTCCTATTAATTCGAACAGTATCACCAACATTTAATTTATTTTTATTCTTGACAATCGTTTCATTGGAATATCGTTTAAGAAAGATGTGAATTTTATCATTATCAGAATGACGAACTTCCGTCGGGGTTGAGTTGGACAATGATCTATGAAGTCATTGCTTATAAAACAAAAGGATTTTATCTAAATCATGAATAAAAGCCGGTGTATTTTTCAATGTACAATATCTTGAAATTAAAAGTCGAATAGTTCTTATCAATCGTTTGGCCAATGCAGCCTTTATAGGACTATGACTATGATAGAGCAGTGTACTATAATTTACTAGTACTTTTACAACATGGGGATTAACAAATTCACTACCACGATCCGTTTGAATTTTTTTTATATGAATCCTGTTCGAGAATACTTTCAATGGCCTGAGCAACTTCAACGCCTCTCTTCGAGCGCAATGGAATTGCATATGCATAGCGGCTAAAAACACTGATTGCAAGTAGAATGTACTTGTACGGTGTATTGTGACGTCTTTGAATCTCATCTAGAGTTAGGAGATCTGCTTGCATTATATGCAATGGGAAAAATGCTTTAGTTTTTCGATATCGATTAGCACGGAGTCTATGATTTCTATGCAGAGTGTAACTTGATTCATTTTGAAGATAGTCTTGTACACTTTTAGTGTGAACACCAGTGACCTTGGGAAGAGTGGTGGGGGAACTTAAACTCTCCACTTCACCAATATTTTTATAAACACCTTTCAGAACTTCAACCATTTTGAACGTAAACACGTTTTGTAACGTCCGCTACCCTTTTGTATACTAGTTGTGGTTGGTGACATGATACGTTTTCGCTTTTTCCTTGCCACCATTGTCAAGTTTTTTCCACTAGGTATACTAGTATTTTCACAGATTTATTTCAAATCTTCTTCTACTTCTTCTTCTTCTTCTTCCTCTTCATGTTTTATTTGTGTTGTTGTTGTTGTTGAGACACTTTCATTTAACTTTTTAAGGAATTGTCTATTGCTAATAAGACTGTAGGGAAAGCTTCATGTACTTCTAAATTGGCACTGAGGAACTCAAAATGAAATTATCAATTTGCTACTTTCAACCATATCGTAGAGTAAATAAAGTATTTTGTAATTCTTGCACTGAATTATAATCCCTTTTCCGTTGCTCTCAACTTGAATATTATCTTGACAACTTTCCATGAGATAGGTTAGGAGTCGTGTACTTTGTTAACGCTATAAATGGGGCATTATATATCCGAATTTAGGTACAAATGAACCCAACTTCTCATACTTTAATCGTGTTCGAGCAGAAGCAGCAGTAGACTCTTGAGGAGATTATTCTCTTTTGTTACTAATACCAGCAGTGGCTTTCGACCGAAAGGGCTTTTGTTTGTCCACTCTTCGAAGTGCACTTTGAAGTAAAAGCAGTTTTTTCTCATCCCCAATATTCTCGTTATAAATGAATTTACTCAGTTTGTCCTCAAAGTGTTCCACGGGTGAGAGAGTGAGTTCTATTGGAGTCAATTTATAGGGTTTTGCCATTCTCACTAGAGAAAACTGTTTACAAGTCCTGCAATTATCGGTAGTAAAATTATGAAAAAGCTACCACCCGCCTGAAGAAGACATTTCCTTTTAAAATTCTTTCCTTTGTTTTTAGAGGCCAATGTACGTACAATGGAACGATGTTACTTTTCCTGTTGCTTAACTACTTCTGGCAGTTGAACATTGCCCTCGGTCAAATTTAAACAAAGTTCAGATATTATATTAATGAAATCATTTTCAATACCATGTTTGAGTATGGCTTTCCTAAGCGAGGGTTTTGAAGTGCTTAGAACTGAGAACAGATGTCTATTTTTATGTAGTTTCTTCAGTGTCATGATAGCAACTAATAGGTCTTTTTAGTTTTCACGGGGAGATATACTCTAACGTCAATGTCGAAAATATTTGTGACCACGTGAAAGTCCTTGGGTCAATTTTGATTAAGGTCCAATATGATATAGCCATAGGATGTATTAGTTGTCTGATTGTATGCTGAGAGCCTAAATTTAGGGATGCCTGGGTAGATTTGTTTATTGAGGGCTATTAGGGAGCTGGAATCACGAACAAATCTGTAGATGATATAGTAGGTTCAGTTCAATGCAAGTGTTAGCATAAATTTGCTCTGGTGAAAGAGATTGTGTAGAACCAGAATAACGGATATCTATTCATGATGAGAGGGAACAGTGAACAATCGCAAGCATTTCCTGGGACCATTGTTCAATAGATTCAGCCAGATCGTCAATAATCAGCCAAGAATTTTCTTCAATAATGTTGAAAACATCAAGTCCCTGTATGAATTGTATCCGCAACAACCCCGTCGTGGCACTTACTTTTATTCTATCGTATGACTCCTACCAAATACTGCATTTTTCGGCTTTTCCACAAACATTTTATTACAATTTTTAATTATTTTAGTTAAGAGTGTTGTTTTGCCCGACATTGACGGCCCACACAGAAACGATCTGAATGGTGTTTTAAATTTATACATGTTCCCTTCAATAGTTCACCTGGACATCTAACTGTAGACCATAGTTGTCTAATGACTAAATAATTTCCCTACTACTACTACTACTACTACTCCATTCAATCGCAAAATCAATAAAGAATCTTATTTTATGTATTATAAACAGTACTGTATAGAAAACAAAGAAAAAAAATACACCTTTTAAATTTATTTATAAAAAAATCACTAGAAAAAGCACTTAAAATAATATCACTTTTTAATTTGAATGCAACATGTATATTTAAAAAAAAAAATGCTCTAAGTAAAAAAAAAGATAACTTTGGTAATGGCTGTGCGCCTCCCGCTAGCGGCCGCCCCCTCCCCCGGGCCACGAGGCCCCTCCCCCCCCCTCAAAGGCCGCGAGGCGCCCCCAAGGTTTTAAGAAAAATTTATTGGACTTATATCAAATCGAGACTTTACTTATAGATAACCATGTCTGCTTAATCTGAATTTAAAATTTGCACAAATAGGAAGATATTCCCGTCGTCTTAGAAGAAATAAAACTTTTCGGAGTCGGAACTCAGGGCAATTTTTTATACATTTAAAGTAAAGTTCCTGTAGTTGAGGGAACGAATTGCTAGCAATTTGGCTCGTGGAATTGTATTTTGAACAATACAATTCCTATAGATGTCCATGTCGAAATTCTTATCCACATTGTGGGCGGGCACTCCTTTGCAACTTTTTTTGATTTCCTTGTCGTGTGTCTGTATAAAGTACAGCTTCGGACTTAGAAACACACCGCGGGAAATCAAGTCGCTTTCCGTTTCTGATTTTAAAAATAAAAGCTGATTTGGCGCCCGACGTTTCACTACCTCTGGGTATAGCCCACTCCAATTGGTGTACTCCATCCGTGAGCTGATAATTTCACCGTGTGCCAAATCATCAATTAGATTTGGAGTTTTTACTTTTATCAGTAGAGAATCTGTGTCCCCGTAGCAGACCTCTACTTGCCCTTTTCTGGCCACTGTACCCTAACCACATTGTAGTAGAATTCCAACATGAGCTTTTTAGAGATCTCCAAGATCGCACTGCCTGCAGCAATATTTTTATTTAATACAATGCTTCTTTTTTCTATTCAATAGTACCATTTCCGGGCCAATGATTGTGAAGGAAGTGTAGTTTGGATCGGCAATAATTCAAGCACATTGTTTGGGATCGGTCACGACGTCACAACGATTTCTATTGCGAACACTCACACATTTTACGAAAAGCCGAATTCAAAATGAGCTTATAAATTTCTTTTTCGGCTTTTGTTTGTGCTTCAGAACGTTTCTTGATAAAAGTGTCAACAAACGTTTTTAGATAGGGTTTTTGGCTAAACTGGAGCGCTCTATGAACCTTTGTGACGTTAAAACCGTTGTTGCACATCCATTTTAAAGTCACATGATGTACAACAATAATTTTTTTCGGCAGAAGGTCAGCAATAAGTTTTTGTTTTGAAGGTGACCAATGCAATCCGTCCACCTCGACTAAACGCCTTTTGCGAGGGCTCATAGAATCCCTAGTTACATGTCTATTGATACACGAAAAAACGAAATCTTTTACTGAATCGTAAAGCTCAAGTAGTATCTCCCAATCAATTTCAAAAAACCATCCCACCTGTCCAGTCTCCTCATCACAGTCTATTTCGGGGAC
This sequence comes from Artemia sp. Qi Xiang Cuo, assembly GCF_049724085.1. Taxonomy (NCBI): domain Eukaryota; kingdom Metazoa; phylum Arthropoda; class Branchiopoda; order Anostraca; family Artemiidae; genus Artemia; species Artemia sp. Qi Xiang Cuo. The sequence continues at coordinate 27,100,859 of NC_142808.1, read as the reverse complement.
ATAGGGATCTTGAGGGTCATTGAGCCATTTATAGTCATCGCAAGGTAGCGCATAATAGGACATGGCCGAGGGGTAGAGAGAATTCATATCAAGGAAAACTGCATCCGATTTTGTCCCCGTCTTCTCTCCAGTTGGATCAATTTTCAAGATACGATCTCCATGAAAAACAAATCCACCCCTCATTGACCTTTCGATGAACAAGTGCTGATCAATGTCTGTGATTAGCCCAATTTTTCCCCGCTAATTTTTAGGATGAGGTCTATCACCAAATGAGGAGATGCAAAATAATAGCCCAAATCAAGATTAAATTCCCCATGGATTTTGTCCGTATTTTTACACATAATGTGTAACAAAGTTAAGACATCACTCGACAAATACAGCTTGAAGTAGTCAAACCCATTTTTACATCCTTCGTCTGCCGAAACTTTTTTAGCAAAACTGCATTCATCGGGAGTGAACCTACGATCACGTAGCCTGTTTTAAAATTAATCGACTGGGGGAAATGTTTTTTCATTAATTCGTGACACGGATAAAATAATGATAAAAAGGATATGTGCCTTTGACCGTCAACAAATCATAAATAATTTGAGAATTATTACTTGAGAAGGGGAAAGCGTTGCAGCCTTCATCGTTTTTCTGCACTTGAATTAATTCGCTCAATTATTTGGGGAAAAAATGTAGGAATCTAAAAAGTGAATTTTATTCGTGTACTCAACGTCGTCATCAACAAATTTCCACACAACTTTCAAAACAAGCAACTTTTCCGATGATTTAGGAATGATTTTGTAGGAAAAACTGTCTATCACCCATGCATCATCCACTGTTCCATTTCTTGCAAGATATGCCATTGCTGGTAGCACATACTTAAGATCGTAGTTAGAGTTAAGTATAAAACCGGAAGAAAGAGGTGCTGTTTAATTTTTAAATTACATGAATTGTCAGCCTACCCCCGACAGTTACTTTTTCCCGTTGAAATGGGATCAATAAGGTGATTGTGATCCTGGACCGCGTCTTTTGGGGCAAGAGCACTCCTACAAACCCAGCAAATTGTCCCCTTTTCTAGTGCCAGTTGCTCCTTATCCGATAATGTCATTGGGTAGTTGGTGTGACGCAATCGTGAAATTGCGGCGTTTGCTGTTTTTATTAAAGATACCAATAACTTTTCCATGCTACCCTCCTTATCCATAGCCAAAAAAAACTCGCCCAAATGCATTTCATTATTGGAATCGCGACGGGCATGTGCATAAGAACACGCATCTAGTTTGGGTTCCTTGACTATATTTGGCCTTGATGGGTCTGATACCTCCACCTGTCTTGATTCACAGTATAAAGACATTAAATGAACTTGTAGCAGGGACTTTTGGAAGTTTTTAAATTGTAAAGCATCTTTGCCTTCTGCCGGCATTTCAATTCGTTGATTTCCCTGAATTTCGCAATGTTTCATATGATCTGTAAATGTTCGCTCATTTGGAAATTGTGGAAGATATATGGTATATAAGAGACATTCTCCTTTCTTAACACCTTAAGATAATTCAACTTACTGCCGTTACGGGAGAAAAATAACCATAAAAATTTAAATCTTTGGGAGGCTCGTAAATAACCCAAACCGAATTTTTAACATTATCCACCATCGGTGTCCTCACTGAATACAAAACTTCTTTTTTATTTGGTTTCTTTCCCCCCTTTACAAATTCGGTTTCATACTGAAGAACAACCACCCCCAACCCAAGATTTTCATTTGCTTTTTCAATATATGGTTATTCCTTTCTAAAACACCAAATACTTCACCTCTAAACAATCAAAATTTACTTTAGGGAAATTTTCTCCACCGTTACGAGCAAGTCTGTCGAGATTTTTCATTCTTGAATCATTTTTTAATGTTTTATGGGCTGCTGCTAAAAATGCATATTTAAGGCATTGCAGCCCCGTGTCAAAATAGAAACTCTGAACCCCTTTGGTAGCCGACAAATCTGGGTGGCATTTTATTTGTCGGCTACTACCCGCCCCTCTTAAAATAAAGTTTTTTTTTAATTTACCGAGATTCAGATCCATGTGTTCAATGTATAAAATTTTGGACCCGCTTCCCCTCTCATTAAACATGTCCGAAGTTGATATTAATTTTTTTACCCAGTTGAAAAAGTTGCCCTCAAATTCATTTAGACCAGGGTAAAAAGTTTGGTTGCCAGTTGAAAAATGAAAATAAAAAATATCCCCAGACGTCCCCTTTTGTAAGTAAACTTTTTAATTTACAGATGCTTTAACCCCCCCCTTTGACCCCCCCCCCCATTTCTGAATTTTAATCTTAATTTGTGCTCAAACTCGGTCAATGAAGGTATGGAGAACGTTTACTTGGTCATCCAAAATGATCCTATTGTCAATAACTTTTTTCTCAGGGGGATCGAAATATACTCTATGTGTTTGTACGTCAGTTGGAGCATATGCTAACAAAGAAAAGTCACGTAATTCCAGGGACGTAATACTATTTTTATATCCTGCTCCTATTTGCACAGGATCCAATTCACTAATTATAAAATCATCGTCAAAAATGTTCCCGGGATCATTAGTTCCAAAAAATTGCATTGTTGTTGCTGTATCATTAAGCGGAAGGGTGGGGGTGACATAGAATTGTCAATAACACCATCCCCAGTCTGTTCAGTTGCAATGGTTGGAGATGGCATGAGGTCCCCTAGACCTGCTAGTGCATATTCCAAGCTGTTTGGAGACAATTGATCGAGCCCGCCTGTACTGTCCTGTGATGGGATATCTTTATGAGGACCCGGTTCAGATGCACTAGTAACACTCCCTAAATGCTCATGCATAAATCTATCGGCCGACTCCGGTTCCCCCGGCATGTCAATGTCACAAGTTAAATCGTATATGCGAGCTTTGTCTCCAATAACATCATTAAGAGAACTTCCATATCATTCCATGTTGTCTATACCGAATATAGGGTCGTCTCTAAATTACATGTGGGGCGACAAACTTTGTCCAATGAACGCTGAAGTCTCATCACCCAATGGCGTTGCTAATTCATTAATTTGTAGAAAAAAGGTTTTATTTTCTATGTGAAATAAGCATTATTTCACAAAGTTGAAAAATCATGTTCATTTCTAGTCGTATGTTTACCGGAATATTTAACACATACCATTTTTTTCCATATCACCCATACAACTCAATTCCTCCTAGAATTATTTTAAACTAAATACTTTTTGCTTATAGCATTATTTTCAGAACAAATGCAAAATAAACTACAAATTTTGTTAGTAACTTAAACACAAACACACACAATAAAATAGTGAAAATCATTACATTGTTATTGAATTTGCAATATTTATTATACTATCTCCATGAGTTATCGGGTAGACAGAAAAATAAGCGGCGCATGCACCACTCACAGAGACACACACTCACACACACACACACGCACGCGTGCACGCACACACGCATACATACCTTCAAACAAACAAACACACACACACACACACACACACACACACACACAGACACACACACACACACACACACACACACACACACACACACACACACACACACACACACACACACACACACACACACACACACACACACACACACACACACACACACACACACACACACACACACACACACACACACACACACACACACACACACATACACACACACACACACAAACATACAAAAACACACGAACTCAAAGAAACACAAGTAAACACGTACACACACATAAATAAATTAAAACATACATACAACCACACACAAACACACAACAAAATTTCAAGAAAACCATTTTGTTCACCAAAATTGCAAATCTAATAAATGTGTTATTGAGGATGACTTAAACCCCCACCGGTCCCGGGAGAAGGTCTGGAGGTTATGAACTTCGCTCATAGTTTTCGTATCGTACGATTTAATGGTAAGTAAAAAGACGTTTCAGGAGGGTTTTTTTATGATGGGAAAAGGGGGTGTCAGAGGAGGGGGTTACGGGGGAGGATCCTTCCTTATCTAATGTATAGAGTTGTGTTAGTTAGTTATTTAAAATAATTCATTATGGACGGCCTGCTTTATATAATTCTTTTTGTATTTACATAATTTTTTTACTAAAGTATTATATTATCATCATATTTTGGTATATTTCATTATTATTCATGCTTTTCATAATTCTTTTTGTAGTTTCCATAATTTTGTTACTAAAGTATTATATTCTCATTATGTTCTGGTATATTTCATCATGATTAACATAACTTCATTTGCATAACTTCCGACCCATGGACAATGAGCGTGTGGAGTTTTATTATCCCCACATACATAGTTGATGGAACTTTCAATTATTTCGAATGAAATATTCTTCTTGGTTGAAATATTCTTACAGGTTGAAATTATGTTTCTAACCCTATATATATTCCATTAGCCTATAAGTAATTATGACCCCGAAACCAGATAGAAACGCGTTGTGGAAACAAATTATGCAACGTTAGAATTTCTATCTCAATAATTCTTAATTTTCTCATAACTTTTGATGGATTAAGTTAAACGAAATAATTTAAAGATATTCAAAATCAGCATTAAAATACAATTCGGTTGATATGTATATTGAAAAAATTACAGCACCCGGATCAAACATAAGAAATAATAATATGGAAATAAATATACGTCATTCAATCATTACGTCGTTATTGAATTTGCACTATTCATTATACTATCTCAATGAATTATCGAGTAGACGCGGCGCATGCACCGCTACCCCACCACACACACACACACACACACACAAAAACACACACACACACACACACACACACACACAAACACACACACACAGATATACACACACACTATCACACAAACATACACACACACACACACACACATACACACTCTCACACATACACACACACACTGACGCACAAAAACATACACACGTACACAAACACATACACACACACATACACACACGCACACATACACACACACACACACAACAATCATTACGTTGCTATTGAATTTGAAATATTCAATATTACTATCTCAATTAATTATCGGGTAGACAGAAAAATAAGTGGCGCATGCACGGCTCACACACACACACTCCTTCAAATTGACTTTGGAAAAAGAATCATTAGCGACAAATAATATTTCAAAACTAACATTCAAATTTGCAGCTTCCATGTTGATAGCTGTAGAGGCCACAGCATTATCGTTTTGCATTGGTCGTGAAGGGCCTGGCAATGCTTCATAGGGGGTGACCTCACAATCTTGTGCAGCAGCAGTAACGTTATGAACTATCATCCACTCTCTTTTCAGCTTTCTACCCGGCTTCATAGGGGTTGGCATGGGTTGGTCTTGGGCACCTATCTCTACTTGCTGTTGTATTGGAGCAACGCCGTTAGCGTTAGCTCTCTTTCCCGGGGGTAGTAATTGTACGACTTCTCTTTCTTAAAAAGAAGACAAAATATAGTATGGAAAAAATGATTCCCTTTTTACAAAAGAAAAAATTAGTCTGCACGCAGAATTCCCCTCCCCCCTCCCTTACTTTCCATGCGATGAAATAGTTTTTTTTTCACATTGTAAACCCTTTTAATCATGGAATACAATTGAAAATATAATATATTTCGTTTAATAAGGCTAGAATACAATTTTCTCTCTTTGTCAAGGAACATGCTCGTTGCTAATTCATAAAGCATGTGTCGTTCATTTATAATAACAGGAACGTGTGAAATTTGATTCCAAAAACTGCCCCTTCCTTTTTAACACAGAAGCTTCCGTTTAAGCAGATAAAGAACACGCATTCTTAATTAGAATCAACGAGGGAACTGGCATTTTTTTGTAGAAAATATCTAAAACTACGGAATTTAGCTCATATACAGAGGGGTGGGGGGATGTGTTTTTATTTACATAATGAAAAAAAAAAATAAAATGCGTTTTTTAGCGAATGTACTCATCATATTTTAAGTTTTGTACTGATGGAGGGGGGGGGGAGGCTAAGTCCCCCTGAAATTTGAATTTACTGGTAAAATGCTTTTTTTTGGAAATAAAGAATGAAAGTGTACTCACATTGTAAATATTTGTTGCCAAGGCTTCTAACTCATCAATATTATTCATTGTTGTATCCATTGTGTTACAGAACTTTCTGATAATTTAATCACAACGCATGTCCCTTATATACAGAATTTCAAGGACGAAAAAAAAACGGATGTTGACTCGAAAAACACTCTGATTGCGTTACATAATTTCATGCATACTCCCAAAACATGTTGGACTACTTTATACCATACCAGTTTTTTAAGAAAAAAAATTGTGCACGTAAACTCATGACGTACGTTCTTATGAAATTCTTATCAATAACAAAAAAACAGTCTGCTTAAGTTATATAATTATGACCATACTCTCAAAACATGTTTGACCACATTATACCTTGCCAACTTTAAAAAAAAAAAATGTCTACGTCAAACTGTGTGAGGGAGTTCTGACTCTCTTTGAAAAGGTGTAGAGCTGCTATAGAATAACATAGGAAGGAACATAGCGCTATAGAATAGCATGGGAGGGAACATAGCGCTATAGAAATGGTACCTACTACTCTACTACCGCAGCGGCGTGGCTAGGTGGCTCTCTTTCAATCTTGAAGGGTTAGATTTCAAGCCAGTCAGCGGTAACAACGGGTCTTAAATTGTCATTATTCAAATAATTTCTTTTTGTAAAATGAATAAGGATTTTCTTAAAGAATGATCTGAAAGATAAAATAACTCTTAAAAAATAAAAACATTTCGTTTTCAACGATTGCCATAAGAGTTAATTCGAAAACTATTCTTGTATAAGTTACAAAATATTTTACAACTGTAGCTTCAAATGTTGATTTTTTTTACAGGTCCCAGAGATCAGGAATTCTCACGAGACAGATTTCTCAGCCGTAAGTGAATTATTTCCTATATAGTAGGGATTAGGATTCGGGCTAAGGAATTGGATTCTGGAGATGACTTATTGATAATGGGATAGGATGTGAGCTCTCTGAATATATGAGATAATTTTCAACGCTATTCCCAACCAAATTAAGATGATGAGCTCAGTATTAAATTAATTCAAAGTTATCCTAAAAAAAGGAGAAGGGAGAGATAATCCTTTATTAAATTGAATTAGCTAATAAATAGATTTCTAAGCTAGTTATTACACGGATGTTTATCTAATCCAAGCTTAGATTTCTCATCAGTTTGGACAATATCATATTTCTTATACGGGATTTCTTGAAGGGCAGCAAAGATGAATCATCCAATTTACGGTATTCATGTCTGGGCAGATGTCACAAGCATCCGTCTTTGTACATGATTAAATTAAAATCAGGTTTTTTCAACTGAAAGTAAGGAGCAATATTAAAAGTTAAAACGAACAGAATTTATGATGTATATGAGGGGCTTCGTCCACTAGTCAATACCTAGCTCTTTACGCTAAAGTTAGAATTTTGTTGCAATTCTTTCAGAAAGACCCCTAAATGACAAAGCCTGTTTAATTAGAATAGCTCTTTTGAAAGTACTAAAAAAATTTAGAGTAAAGAGCGAAGTATTGACTCGGGAGTGAACCCCAAGTCAATGACGCATGATCCCCAGCATGAACCCCAGCATAATGTGATAGTTTCAGCTTAATATCCTTAGTTGTTTCCAAGATATTGCAGATACACCATTTTGACAACCAGCATGAACCTAGTGTTTATTGATTTAGTTTTGCATGCTCCTCAAAATGTCCTGTAAGTTTCAACTTAATATTCTCATCTGTTCCTGGTATATTGACATACCATTTTGGCAGCCTGTATGCACGTTGTGTCTTTTAATTGGTGCAATAGCCTCCTCAACTTTCCCTGAAAGTTTTATCTAAATACTGTTAAATTTTTGGAGACCCAGTATAAAATATACCCCCTTTTCTCAATAATATAACCTATGTGTAAAAAATTGACAAATTGTATCATTTACAGCCTTCCCCCATGGGCTGTGGGGGTTCTTGTCGTCAGTAGCGTAATTTAGTTAAAATCCTGGGGGGGCGGCGCAACGTTGGAGCCAAATGTCCCAAATCAAGTGAAAATGACAGTAAAAACTGAAAAATAAGCCATTTGATAGCATGAAAGTATTATTTAATACTATAAAAGTAGTATAAAGTTACCTTATAATACTGTAAAAGTAAATATATACTAAAGAAAACTAATCTGTTTCTGCTGATGCGTGAATTATGCAAGATTATGTTAGTTTTGACAAGATTTTGGAAGAAACTAAATTTCAGCTGGGGTGGCAAACTCAGGTCGGGGGGGGGGTGGACCGAGGTCTGGAAGGGGCAACTAAGGAAGGTTGCCCCTAATCATTTTTGACTCTTACAAAGGGCATTAGAAATTTCGGTTTATGGCCCCCTAAAAATTCTTATGACAACTCCTTCCTTACGAAATGACCTGGGGAAGACATAAAAATAAATAAATAATATTTTGAAGCCATATTGCACTTTACCTAAGCAGCACTATTGCGCTGCCTACGATCGACACCTGATCTGATCTCTGTGTCGTCGTTCTGATTGTATGGCAGGATAATCAACATTTTTTTTACAAAGCCTCGTTAATGGCTGCAGTAATGGTTTCAGTTGTTTGTGCTTGATCAAAGCTTTGCTATGGTTCTTGTCATCCATATCCATCGGAGGGGTCTATTTGATCTTAGTTAAATTTGGTAAAAATAGAATCTTTAATTTTAATTTTGCTTTTAGAAGGTTCGGTTTATACTTCAATAGATTCAATCACATCTATTGCCTCACAACTACAACCTGTTGGTCACTGTGGCTACCAAAGCTCATGGGAAATTAGTAGGCGTACCAAAGGTTAAAGTCTAGTTACCTTATTTCTTATATTGGAATTTACAGAGATTTCCTCACGTATTCTGTATTCCGTCTCAGTGGCGGATCTAGAGGGGGCGAGGGGGGCGCGCTCCCCCCTAACACAGTCTAAAATAGTTTAATTTACTTAATTAACGCAAGTTTGCCTTAATCAAACTTGCTGCTAACGTAAGTTTATTTCATCAACCTATTTTGCCCCCCCCCTTAAAAAACCTGGTCCTCTTGTTCCGTCTGGCTATCATATTACCAGTATTTTATTAATGGTGGTATGATATAATATTTACAATATGTTAGATACGTGTCAACTATCGTAAATAAATGTATTACAAACTGTCTGGCTCTAATTTTTTCTTTCTTTCTTTTTTTTAGCCAACTGAAATTTCTAGAATTATTTCTTACGGGATCATTCTATTTTTAGTAAAAATAGAGTAGATTATGGAAGTTCAAAGCCTAAATCTTTAATTACATTCATTGTTTGGACATTCTCCGACAAGCAGTTTAAGACAGAGAAATAGGGGATTTTGGCGACTAGCACTTAGCATGAATCGGAAAATCAATATAGATGTGACTTTACATGTCAAATGATATAAAGAAACTCAGAGACAGCGTGCTTGGGTTTCTTCTGTCAAAGGACTGCAAGGCTATTATTAGAGGGTACTTATAAAAGATATTATAATAAGGAAAAAGTAAATTTGGGCAACTGAACCTGAACATACGCTTGAATCAAACGATAGAATCTGAAAAAAAATAGCATATTATATCATAAATGTATCTAGCCATGAAGCAAAGCTTGAAGAACTCAGGGGCGGATCCAGGATTTTTTTTAGGGTGGGGGGGGGGGCGCAAAATAGGTTGATCCGAAAATTTTTTTAGGGGGGGGGGGTAAAATAGGTTGATTCGATAAACTTGCGTTATAACCAAGTTTAATTAACGCAAACTTGAGTTAATTGAGTAAATTACACTACTTTAGACTACGCTAGGGGAGGGGGCACGCCCCCTATCTCCCCCTGGATCCGCCACTGGAAGAACTTGAGAGAAAATATTTGTAGAAATTGTAAGTACAATTTCAAAGGAATGGTGAAGCTTGGTAATATTGATGCTTGGGTTGCAATAATTTTGAAAGTATAATGGTAACAAATAAATTTTATAGGGAATCTGAAAACTGAAAAATGTGTTCTACATTTAACGATTGTTTTTCATGGTGTTTTCAAGCTTTTGAGATGTGAAAAAAAAATTTGATGCACAAGGTTCTAATTTAAAAATATTTATGCATACGAGAAAAACAATAAGCATTTCGGAAGAAAATAATTATTTTGAAAATAATATAAAATATTGAAAACAGATTGAATAAATCTACAGACAGTGTGAATCTAGGTAGTTGGACTACAATACTCATTTTGACAAAAAAAAGAAGAAAAAACACGAAAAAAACGATAAGATACGTGTCCATCTGAATTATTGCAGCTGACATTTGGAATAACGGAGACGTTGTTTCTTAGAAATTGATGATACTAATGATTTTTCCCTACCTGGCTTTCAAGCTATTCATATTGAAAGAAAATTTACCAAGTCCTCTGGCGGCATTTCTCTTTACATCCGGTCAAGTCTAAAATTCACCAGGCTATTAGACTGTGAATCCTTATTCTCGCAACTTATAAATAATAGATGTATTTATTCAATAATCGTAGACACAAGCGTTGACGACAGTTCTTTTATTTTTTCATTTTTTTATAAAGCACCCTCATTTCCGACACCTTTCTTTTGTAATCTGGTTTATTATTTCTCTAGTTTTAGTTCTTTACCTTAAAAGAAGGCAATAGTTTTTGGGGACTTTAATTGTAATTTACTAAATGTTAGCAATAATAATGATTGTGATACATTCTTTGAAACATTTACCTCAAGTGGTCTTCTTCCCACAATCCTTTTTCCTACTAGAGTTGATCCTTTTATGTCTACAGCTATTGCAATTGGTAACATTTCTGTGTCCACTTCCCTGGGAAACCACCTGTCCTCCAAAATAATATTCTCTGACTTGTCAGACCACTTTCCAATCTATCTCTCCCTACCCTCCCTACCAACTACTCAACCCTCTAGGACTTATACCCCTACGTCTAATAGAATATATAATACTGTGAATAAGAACCGGTTCACGGATCGTTTGAAATCCTTTGACTGGTCTAAGGTTTTGGATTGTAAGGATGTTAATTCAGCCACAAATGGTTTTATAGTGGGAGCGAGAGATTTTATCAATTCAACCTTTCCATTCCGTAAAACAAACCGAAAAAATTACCCATATAAGCCCCTGGATGTCCAATAGCCTAATCTCTTCATACCGTAAAAATGACCTATAGAAATTAGCTTGCAAAACCAGTAGCGTTATTGACCTAACTCATTGTAAAAAATACAAAAACTTATATACCAAATTCGTCTGGGAAGCAAAATAAAATTATTATTATTCAAAAATCTCTCACTGCAAAGGGAATTTACAAAAAATTTGGTCCACAAGAAATGAATTTCTTTCAAAAAAAAGAATTAGCTCTATACCTATTAGCCTTAAGGGCATCAGTGGCATATTAATTGACCCATTTTCAGTATCGGATGCTTTTAATAATTATTTCACTAATATTCCAAATGCTAAATCCTGTTCCCCCTCCCATTCAGTACACCCTAGCAAGAATCCCAGATCCATGTTTTTCTCTCCAACTGATAGTAATGAGGTGCTTCAAGTTATCGAATCTCTCTCTAATAGCAGTACACCTGACTTCTTTGGCATAGGTAATAAGCTTCTTAGGACCGTATCTTCCTATGCTGGTGAACCCATTGTGCACACAGCAAACCTGTCTATGAGCAATGGAGTCTTCCCACTATTCCCAGAAATATTTAAATCAGCAATTGTTATCCCGATTTATAAAAAAGGCGATCCGTCTGAGATAAGTAATTATCGTCCAATCTCACTTCTCCTAGTTATATCTAAAGTGCTCCAGAGAATTATCTTCCGATGTCTTTCTCCCTTTTTATTTGAATTGAAGTTATCAAGTATTTTGCAGTAGGTTGAATAGGTTGCATCAAGACAAGGTTAATTGTAGACAGAGAAAAGCCAAGAAAGATAGTCCAAGTAAATGAGAGGCAAATGTTTAAATGGCTACGTCACACAGATTATACGTTCCCAACTTGAGCCTAAAAATACTGTATTGGGCTTATTTCTGGATTTTTCTAAGGCCTTTAACATGGTTGATCACAGGGTTTTATTAAGTAAACTCAACAACTTAGGGATTCGTTGTGTTCCTTTCTCATGGTTCGGCTCTTATCTCTGGTAGAGTACAGAGTGTGAGTCTGGGCGGCATGACTTCGCATCCCCTATCTGTCTAGAGGGGCGTTCCGCAGGGCTCTGTTCTTGGTCCAATACTTTTTCTCCTTTATATTAATGATTTGGTTACGGACCTGGGTCCATCAGTGCAACCAGTAGTTTTTGCTCACGATTTGCAACTTTTTCATAACCGGCCCTAATTTACCATCTGTCGTCACCTCTACTCAAATCCTTTTGAATATAGTACAGGAGTGGTGTCTCGTTAACTGCATGGCCATTAACAGCAAGAAATATCAGGTTGTATTATTTCAAACCCCTTACAAAAAAAATGAAGCTCAGCAAGCACTTGACCTAAAAAATTTCACCAGTCTCCTCCCGCAGGTCGAAGTTGCCAAGTTTCTGGTTGTCCACATAGATTCCTCCCTATCATTTGCAACACATGTATCCTACATCAGAGCCATAATCTTGCGACAGGTAAGAATGATTAATCGTGTGAATTATTTTCTTTCTCTCGATATCCTTGTCATGCTTTATTATCCTTTTATTTACCCATATATCTCATACTGCAGATCTGTTTGGGGCAACACTTATCCTTCAGTTACCAATAAATCAAAATCTGCCCAAAACCACGCCGTCAAAGCAATTTTCCGGCTGCCCCTACTGTATCCCACCAAGGAATTTTCCTCTGATTTGGTATTATCCCTTTTGAGAAAATAATCAAAAAATTATGTTTATCCCTTGCATACTCGGCTTACAATAAAAATCTTCTTCCCTAATTATTATCTTATTTTAATTGTAATAATTCTGAAGGCCTCTGTCTCCGTTCATCCAACCGTTCCTTTATTGTCCCCAAGTGTGTCTCTAGCTCTGCTCAGCGATCCCCCATTTATAAATCTATATTTCAATGGAATATAATACCCTCCAGTGTCGAGCAATCCACAAGTTTTTGCACGCTGTACAACAACACTACTAAACTTTGATATTATAATTCTCGGAATTTTTAATCAATTTGCTTTAATTTACCCGTGTTTTTTCTTTCTTTTTTCTTTTTTTTCTTGTTTTCTCTCTTCTTCATTTTCGATTTTTTGTTGTTATGGTCCTCAACAAGTTCGTTTCCAGGATCTTTATTATTATTGTTGTTATGTTTTATTTTTATTAAAATAAATTGAGCTGAATTGAATTGACATCGAAATAAAAATATAATTTACGAGCAAATAAATTAGCCAGAACAAAATGATTAACTATTAAAGCACGTATAAAAAATATAAAACAATTTGTTAAAGAGTGATCCTATTGGTCAAAAACACTTAAAGGCACTTACGTAGTGGACCACGCAGTGGAAGCGCTAATATAAAGATAGCTAAAATCAAATATCTTTAGAATCAAAATTTCATCCTGAATCAAAATATAACATTAATTTGTGTCAAAAAAGATCTTTGCCCCATCCCCCCTTAGTGTGCAGTTAGTGGGGGAGTTTAGTTTTTATATAGAGCATTGGATAAGGCGGTTCTAATAGTTGACTTCCTTTTTGGATCTGATTCTAATTCTAGGCGGTATGGGCTATTTCATTTTTACTATGGGCCGTGATCGTTTCTTACTAGGTTGCTAGTTACCGCTGCAACCAGGATAGTATTAAATGGTGGATTAACAAACAAACAAGACCTTACTATATCTTGTTTGATTCAAACTGGTTTTTCTTTCACAGAAATGTGGGCATATCAGATAGGATCCAACCTGACCATTTGGGAATAACAGATCCACAGAGACGAGCTTCATTTACGTCTGAAGAGTCGACACCTCTGAGGATGTGTTCTGTCTGTAGTACCAAGGATGTAAGTAAACATTTTTTTTATACCGCTACTACTACTACTACAAACAACTCACCACAAAACCAAGCCGCCTGAGGCCAACACAGCTACGCACGAACCTCCTCCACTCCAATCTATTTAAAGCCTCACTTTTTACACCCGCCCACAAAATTCCCGTTTCCTTTAAATCTTTCTTTATGACGTCTTCCCACCCCGGAAGGGGACGGCCTGCTTTCCGTTTAGCCATAGACGGTTGGCCGAAAAGAACAATCTTTGGCAATCTGTCATTCTTCATCCGCACAACGTGCCCTAGCCACCTCAACCTTTCTTTCATTATAGTCCTAGAGAGCGGTATTGAACCACATTTTTCGTATAGCCTATTGTTTGAAATACGGTCATTCAGCCGGGTACCCAGAACAATCCTAAAGCAATTTCTCTGGAAAACATTTAGCAAATCTTCATCCGCTTTTCGGAGCGTCCATGCTTCAGAGCCATATTTGACCACTGTCATCACTGTATCTTCTAATATTCTAATCTTAGTCTGCAGACTTATCTTCCTATTCTTCCAGACTTTTTTAACTGTGAAAAAGCACCCTGAGCCTTGGCTATTCTACTTTTAACATCTTCACTGCTCGCACCATCTTTACTAATAATACTACCAAGGTAAGTGAAGCTTACCACCTTTTCATCTTCACTTATTCCTAGCCTTAGTGACTTAGTCTTCCTAACATTAATTTTCAAACCAGTTCTAGCACCCTGAACTAACAAAACATCTAAAAGTTCATTCATTTTGCTCACACTTTCATCTAGGATGCTTAAATCATCAGCATAATCCAAGTCCAGTGGACTTTTTCCTCTCATTTGATTCCGTGGTCTCCCATTGCCTTTTCTGTGCTCCTTAAAACAAAGTCCATCAAAATAATCCATATAAAGGATGATAGAACACAACCCTGCTTAACTCCTGATTTAATACAAAACGAGCTGCTAACCTCATTTCTTACCTTAAACGCAGCAGTGTCATTCTCGTACTAATCACTTTAATGTATTTGCCTGGTATACCATACAAGGATAAAACCTTTAGTAAAGCTATTCTATCAACAGAATCGAACGCTTGCTCATAATCTATAAAAATGAGGACCAAAGGTGTTTGAAAACTCAGGCATTTGTTAATTATTAGCCCAAGAGTGAAAATTTCGTCGAAACATCCTCTACCTTTTCTAAAACCGCACTGCTCTTCTCTTAAAACTTTGTCTACGGCATCTCTCAGTCTAAAAAGTATCATATTACTAAGTAATTTACTACCTACACAGAGCAGACTAATGCCTCGATAATTACCACACTCACTTTTATCAGCTTTATTAAAAAGTGGCTTAATTAAGGTTTTCCTAAAATCGTTAGGTACTTACCCTTCTTCAAAAATCATATTCATAATCTTCAGTAACTTATTTCTAACCTCAGAGCCACCATATTTAAGAAATTCATTACCACCTGGAGTCTTATTATTTTTTAATCCTTTTAGTACTGTTGCTAATTTCTCCTCACAAAACAAATCTTCCTTCACATCCAAGGTATCACAAACCTTTGTCATTTTCCTCTATATTTTTTCTTGCAAAACTATCTAAGTTAAGCAAATTCTCAAAATGTTCGGCCAGGCTCTCTTTGGTTTTTTTCTTATCACTAAATGCGACCCCGTTCCTATCTTTAACTGGGCCTAGTCCGAATTGACTACTCCCTCTCTATTTGTTAACATGCCAATACAATATTTTACTATTGTGCCGTCTAGCTGCATCTTCCAGGTTCTTGGCTATTTTATCCTTGGCCTCCACTTCACACCTCCTTAGTTCATATTTTAATGCTTTCTCCACTTTCTCTACATTCTTTTTTTTCATATGATCTATCACTCAGATAATTCTTGTACAAGTCCGTTCTCCTCTCTATTAAAAATAAAGCTTTTTCACTAATATTCTTAGCTGCAGTTCCAGCTTTCTTCCCTAATACACCTTCAGCAACTTCACAAATTATTTTTCTAAAATTATTCCAACCATCTTCCTCATTATCAAATTTTAAACTCTCAAGTTTAGTATTCAACTGTTACTGGAAAGTTTATCTCAAATTCTCATCCTGGAGTCCACCAACATCTTAACTGCCCGGGAGGTAGTTACCCTACCGATATTTCAGCTTTAAATTAACCCTTGACACTACTAGATGGCGATCTTTACTTTTAACATCAACAATGGCACTCCTATATACCCTAGTATCTTGTATTGATCCTGCCAGTCTTAGGTTTACTATAATATAATCAATAAGGTTTGCTGTCTTACCATCACGTGAATACCATGTTATCTTATGAGCCATTTTATGACCAAACATCGTTTTGGTTATAACTAGATTGTTATACCTACAAAATTACAAAAGTCTGTATCCATTACTGTTTTCTTTTCCTACACCAAATTCACCTAGGCTAGGATACCATCTATCTCTATTTCTTCCGACCTGGGCGTTAAAATGTCCTAGGAAAAACATCATATTTCTACCTGGGACCCTGTGTATTTGCTACTGTGACTGTAAGTAAAATTCATCTGAGTCACTAGTATCTACGTCAGTCAGTTCTACAGTGGCATATACTGCTAAAATTGATACTCTGAGCTTTTTAGTCATAAAATGAGCAATTAGTATTCTATTATTAATACCTTTCCAGCCGAAACAAGACTTAGAATCTTCCTCTTTTATCATGAGCCCTACTCCCTGTCTATGTGCCCCATCCTTCCTGCCTGAGTAAACACATTCTATATCACATAATTTCATGCTTCCTACCCCTGTGATATGAGTTTCTGAAACTCCTAATAAATCCAGTTTGAATCGTCTGAATTCGTCAGTCAAAATGTCGATACGATAGTCATTTTTTAATGCCGTAACATTCCAAGTTCCAATTTTCATGTTCTTTAAATTGTTGAAATTATTTTCGCCTCAGGAAAAGCAGTGATCCCAGATACCAGTGCAGGATGGGGATCACATATCTTCTCAAGTCTACACCGAAGTGCTTAAGCCGGCTAAGAACCGGACAGCAAGAAGTCCCTGGGACCTCCATGAATGGAGGCTTTGTGAAATCCTGGGCCCATCTTGGTCAGTTACGATTGTAGCCCCCCAGATAACTCTCTACGATTTTGTAGCCCCCCATTAGAAGTGGAGAAATAAAACAGAAAAAAAGAGACTTATCAGCGTTTCAAACTCTTTTAAAAAAAACCTCACAAATTTGTCTCCGCAATTAAAATTTTACTATTAAGATGAATCTAAATAATAGCTAACCTTCTGAATCAGAATTAGTGGCAAATGTTTCTTACGAGATAAGTTTTTGTTAACATGTTTTTAAGGCTTCAGCTACTATGAGCCACGCCTTTCTCTGTACTAGGGTCCAGCTATTGCTGCAACATGAGATTCAAGCGCCTTCTGGCCCTGAATATAAAACGTTTTGCTAATAATTAAATACATAAGACAGAAGGATAAATCGTTACTGTTCAGGGGGGGGGGAGGTAGTTTTGCATTGAATCAGCATAAAATAAAAAAAACGGGGGTTATTTTGTGTGGAGGTTGAGTTAAAAGTGGGTTGAGCTGCACGAGGGTTCAGCTAAACAGGGGTTGAGTTGCATAAGGATTTAATTAACAGGGGTTAAGTTGCATGAGGTTTCAGCTTAACGGGTCTCGATTGCAAGGGGCTCTGCTAAATGACAATTCAGTTATGCGGAGGTTGAGTTGAATGAGGCTCAGCTGAAGATGGTTGAGTTGAGTGGGGGCTCAGTTCAACGGGGATGGAGTTAAAGGGAGGATGAGTTGCTCGGGGTTCAGTTATATAGATTCAGTTATATGGGCTCAGTTATACGAGGGTTCAGTTACAATAGAACTGCTTTGTAGACCTTTACTAGGCAGTAAGCGTCACAGAAAAATACCCAGCTGTGATAACACGAGAAATCATGACTAGAACGTCATCAAATCGTCGTTTAATATTACGAATTGTCAATAAACTTAGATGAGGATTTAAACCTGAAAAATAAAGCCTTGAAACGGATAAAAATGATGCTCGCTACACTGATCCTATCTAATTTATCGGCAAATCGTAAGAACATCACTTAAACGTCACAGAGCGTCAATTTAAAAAATAACAAAATGATTCCGCTGACACATGAGAATGAACAAGCTAAAGCATTAGACGTAGCCCCGACTCTGCTGGAAATCCCTAAAAAGGCAGGCGAAAAGTAAATCACATGAGCGTCTTCAAGATATTTTGTAACTTTGCTAATCGTGCACAAAAGATTGTAATGACGTTCTAAAGTCCTGAATGGATAGAAACAATGTTTTGGTTGGACAGGTTTACTCAATTATTTTTCCAAGTTAGTTAAGCGTTGTATTAAAGACCATAAACCAGGATCGGGGATTTTTGTTTTCGTGGAAATAGCAGCGTTGTCGGAAGGTCATTTTAGGTTACACAAAGTTCTGACGGCTTAAATAAAAAGTCATACATGGTTTATTTTTTGTTTTTTTTTCTTGTATAAGAGTTGAACTGATTTCACGAATGAAAATTACATCTGAGTATGTTTGGGTAGGCCAAAAATGTGCTTTTTGTAATGTATACTTTTCAGAGGTTTGGAAAAAGCTATTCGGTAAACAAATTCGGTAAACAAGCTATTCGGTAAGTATTTTCATTACCAATTAAACTGATTCCTCATATTTCACACTTTAAGTTGACCTTTCGTATTTAAACGGGGCTATTACAAAAGAAATCTTAGGCATTTTGTGATATTCGGCCTAATCAATAGAAAGAGATAGGCCTACTTCAAGTCACTTTTAGAAAGCTTCAGTTAGACTGAAACATGGCAGAAACCAATAACTTTGACCGAGGGACTCAAAAATGTATAACTTTTTTGGACACGGAAACACTTTCCACTGCGTTAGTAACTGGAGGTGCGTGACCGATTTGCTTATGAACATTTGTACTTTTAAATACAAACTTTTTGCTATTGCAATTGGTCAGCTCCTTGCAGGCATAAGATGCCTTTGGTAAATCGTTCCATGAGAATAGTTGAATATATTGATAAATTTTCATCCAAGAAGGACATAACCCTCAAAGCCCCTGGAATAAGGGCCGTAAATCCTGCAGACTGCTAATTCTTTACAAGTATATTTTATAGTGGCAAAAAAAGCGTATGTTTGATCCTAGGATTCCAATGGCATGAAACCTTCAGGTATTATTTTCTTGTTAAAAAAAAAATATCCAAGTTTTGTAGTGGGATAAAGGAGGGGATAGGTGCCCAAAAATGACCCACATAAACTTCTTTCCTGATCAATTTGAGACTTGCTGCCGTAAGACTTAGGGCCAAGGGGACTAATATTCAAAAAATAATGCAAAAATTGGTTCCTTTGAAATTGGTCCCTCCTCTAAAAAGGGGACCCGAAAAAGTGCCAAATTTTCGTGATTGGCCTAAAATTCGTGCAAAACTTGGGGCTAAGCAAACCCCATTGCAGAAGAAAAAAAATTGCTTCCTCGGAAAATGCAGCCCAAAAAGGGCCAGAAAAGTTTCAAAAACTTTTTTGCCCACCCAGTTTAGACAGAAGGGAACATCGAATGTTCCATCTATCTTAGAAACTTGGGAGGTGGATCATTCGATTAAAAATTGAATGTTTGTGTATCGTTTGCAAAGGGCAAAAGCTACTGGAGGACAGTCAGCCTCCCTTCTAGGTTCTTTTTCTGTCAACCGGCTCTCCTTTAACCCCTATGATATCGAGCCAAATTTTGAGAAATATGCTTTTTTTTTTTAACTTCGAAATGCCTAATAAGTTTAATCGAGATCCATATAACCCTTAGAGCCTCAATGTTAAACTTTTACATAATAAATTTGTTCGATATATAGAGGAACAAATTTTAGTACAAAACTTGAAAATATTTATTTACTTCCAGACCAGAAAGGGAAATAAGCGTTAGGAAAACATGAATTTGATATCTCAGGATTTGATTCAGT
Source organism: Artemia sp. Qi Xiang Cuo (assembly GCF_049724085.1). NCBI lineage: Eukaryota > Metazoa > Arthropoda > Branchiopoda > Anostraca > Artemiidae > Artemia > Artemia sp. Qi Xiang Cuo. The sequence continues at coordinate 27,080,874 of NC_142808.1, read as the reverse complement.
TATAGGAATGAACTGTCAGAAGTTGTTCTAGAGGGAAATGTTGAACTAAATCCATAGGTTATGAAGTCGCATCTTCAAAAGGAAATAAAGAGCATTATTAAAATCTAAATATGTATTTGAATATCTCAAGGGATATTATCGACTGGGTATATTAGATGACATAATGATATCTTTTGAAACATAGGTGTTGAGCTTGCAGCCGTAATAATCAGATAAATATCTTGGTTTTCCGTTATATACATACTACTTTCATCCGTGCTTTAAATGTTTTAATTCTCCAAGCTTCAATATAACGCAGAGAATACCTTGACTCATAGCATGCTTCTTTTTGTATGAACTATCACACTAATTGAGTTAATCTTTCTTCGTTGATTTTACTTTCTGGTTACTGTTAAATTGAGTTTTAGACGGTCATTCCTCTGATTTGTTGGCGTCCTCAAAGGCCCTCGCGAGGGGCTAGTTTACTTTTTGTTTGTATGTATCCTATACGTTCAAAAACGTTTGAACGTATTGTTCAAAAACGTTTATGTTTCAATGTTCCAGTGAGTTTTCTTAAGAGTTCAAAATTTGTGTTGGCCTGAAATTTCGGTCAATAGTAGTGAGTTTATTTTAGTGAGTTAATTTTCTAAGTCCGCTTTTGGTTATTTCCTGACCAGGGTAGAAAAAAAGGAAGGTGAGTTCTTAATATATGTTGCGGGGTGACAACTAAATTTATACCCCCTTAAGATATACATTTCGTCCCGCTATAATAATAGGTCAGACTATACCAAAAACTTTGTTTACCCCAGACCAAAAAGGGATGTAATTAGTAGGAAAATACATATTTGATTTCCGGATATTTGGGATGGAAGCTTCGGGGGATCTTTGATGGAGAAGGGTGAGCTAAATCCATGCATTAGTTTGAGTTTGAACTTTCAAAGGAAATTGACAACAATATTTAACCTAAAACACCTTAAAAAAGTACGTATAAGAAGATTTCAGGGAATATATTTTAGCGAATCCGAGTTATTATAAGCAATATGTTGATGTTTAAGGAGATTTATATGACATATTGGAAAGAAATACATTTTCTTTGGATGCAAAAACATTTTCGAGAAAATTCATAGCGAAAACTTTAGCAAATCACAGTTTTCCTTGACTGTTATGGATATTTAAATTGACGTATATGTCTTATATAGTTATGAACCTTCTCCCAGCAATGGGTTAAATTGCGTAGTGAAGCAGAACAACATCGTGGGAGGATCCTCTATAGGAGGACAACTGCGGCAGGGCATAGGATCTGGTTTTGTGGATAAAAGCCTCTGCAAAAAGGCTGCCTCGACTCAGCCGGGGTAGCAAGGATTTGGGGAACCCTTCGTCAAGAAAATTCTCATGAAACACCAATGAAAAAATTAGTGCTCCCAAAAATGTTCGAGCTTTTATGGCGTCCTCAGTTTCTCGCAACACAATTCCACTCCCTAATACCTCCCCCCCCCCGCGGAAGATGCCCCCGAAAAATACCCCCGTGGAAAATACCCTCTCACATAAAAAAACCCCCCTCTAAAAATACCCTACCGGGAAATACCCCCCCCGTGGAAACTACCCCCCGAAAATGCCCCCTGGAAAATATCCCCCGCGAAAAATACCCCCTCCCCCGTGGAAAATAACTCCGGTAAACACTCTCATCGGAAAATATCCCCCCCCCATGGAAAATAATGCTTTCCAAATTTGATAATTTTATTTCAGTTATTTTTTTGGAGGGGGGAGGAATTTTGGTACTTGTTTATTATGTGCCACTCAATCAAGTTTACGATGCGTAAAATTCGAGAACACACCAGTTTTTTCGTTAGTCTCTTCGTTACTTTTTAAGTAAATTTGGACTATAGATTTGCATATTAGGGGGGGGGGGGGGGTAAAGTATAGCGGGTCTGCATGCAAAATGTATTTGACACAATTAGTTTGCATATTAAAAAGATAGATAGAGAAGTGTATTTTAAAGCCAAATTTACGGCCATGAACATAGTAAAATAACATAAATGAAAGGCACAAATAACATAAACTTTGATCAGCGGTCATCATAAAACAGTTAAATGAAACACTACATTAACCTATTAATAGTACTTAAGACTTGCAAAATAGTCATTTTAAAAAAAAACACTTAGCACTTGGAAAAAAACACTTAAATGAAACATTTTTATTTTTTTTTTTTTTTTTTTTTTAGTTAACAAAATTTCTAGATACCGCGCTATTCTTCTGTAATTTTTTTGTGGCCATATCTAGAAAGAATTTTTTTCTTACTTCAAACTGTCCAAATACTTTACCCCCTCCCCCCCCCTATTATTTGTAATTATATAGTCCAAATTATATATTTCCCATATATTTTGTCACTTGTCTTTGTCTTGTCTCGCGCTAAGCTGAAAAAAACTAACGAAGAAACCAGTTTGTTCTCGAGTTTTACACAGCGTAAACTTGAGTGAGCTGCCCATAATACAAAAGTACCAAAACTCCTTTCCCCTACGGAAATTAAAACTCAAATAAAATTCTCAAATTGGGAAAGCCTTCTTTTCCACGGGGGGGGGGGGATATTTTCTTTTTTCGGGGGGTATTTACCGGGGGAGAAAAGTATTTGAAAAGTTTGAAGTCAGAAAATAATTCTTTCTAGGTATACAGCCACTAAAAAATTACAGAAAAATAGCGAGGTATTTGGAAATTTTGTTAAAAAAAAAAAAAAAAAAAAAAAAAAAAAAATCCAGTATAAAGTAAATTTAATTTTTAGATTCAGTGTTTTTTCCAGTTGTCAAGTTTTTTTTTTTCATTTATTGTTTTTCCAACTATTAAGTACTATTATTAGGTTAATGTAGTGTTTTATTTAAGTGTTTTATAATGATCACTGATCAAAGTTTATGTTATTTGTGCCTTTCATTTATGTTATTTTTTTATGTTCATGGCCATATATTTGGCTTTAAAATACACTTCTCTATCTACATCTAATATGCAGAATACTTCGTCGGTGTCAGGCGGAAACCCCGTATCTCGCAGCTTCCTCATTGCGACAACTCTGAAGATTTACCTTAAGTACACTTATATTTATATGAAACTAGTGTTTCGAGTGGCTAAACAGTATTGATTCAGAGAGCAAGGATGTAGACACAACTGGTTAAGAAATGAAAACTCAGATGAGGAAGAAGTTCCTCGTCTAGACCATGCGTTTGAATCTGCTTTAGAAGGTGAGGAATGTCTTCCACTTAAAAGAAGCGTGCGAATAAAACAATGAAGAAAAATCTTGATAGAGTTAGAAAACGAGTATGAAAGGGAAAGAAAGGAAAGGTGGAGCAGAACTAAAGCAAGAAAAATCATGCTAAACCCTTGTCTTTCGGAAAAATCAAGGTGTAAGTTTTGCAAAGCCTTCTCAGACGAACAGGGAAAAAGGATATTTTCTTGCTATTTGGGGCTCGGCAATAAAATACAACAAAAAGATTGGTTGTGTGCTCAGTCTCATTCTGAACCTGTTTCGAAACAAATTCTGAAAGCAGAACCAATAAGAAAGGACATTATAAGATATTATATGCCCTATAATTATGGAAATAAGAAGTTCGTCTAATTTTTTTTAGGCCAACCCTAGATCTTGGGGAGTTTGCTGCAAGAAATTTAGCAAAGAACAATGGTTTGTGACTTTCTCGGATAAAGGATAAGAAATCAAGCCCTGCGAATAAGATACAAAGGGATGTCTATAAGCTTACAAGAAATTTGATGACTTACCTGCTGTGGGATTCCATTACCGCCGTTCTTTTACAACAAGGAAGTATATGCCTTAAAATTTCAAAAACAAGTCGAACCTATTCAGGCTGTACACCAAACACTGCAGAAAAACATTGAAGCCCATCCTTTTTCGGGGGACCTTCATCAACGTTCTCAAGGGGTTTGACTTCAGCTTCCACAAACCGAGGAAGGATAAATGTATTCTCTGTGAAATGGCGCAGTCTGATCAGAATATGATAGAAATTGAAAAGATGGCAAAGATGAGTCACACAATGGAGAGGACAGCAACCAGATCCTACGTGAAAGCCAGACTCCAACGTAGGCTACTGAAGCTGACCAGTGTTACTTTCATTCTTCCTTTGATCTAGAGAAATTACTTGGCACACCACATAGTGAGGGAATGTTGATAGAGTTTTCTCGAAAAAATGCTTGCTACAATTTTACAATTTACGAGAATATGACTAAGAATGGATATTGCTTTTTTCGGATCAAAAGAACGGAAACCGTTTGGCGAATAAAATTACAACCTGTTTTTCACAGTGAATTGCTGAAGTTGATTGTCGAGGCATTGTCAAGACTGTAAGCCTGTCCTATGACTGCTGTGATGGCCGAAACAGAAACCGCCAAATGCTTGAATTGCTTTTTCCAATTCTTCTTTTTCTAGGACCATTGAGCTGACTTACTTTCTTCGGGCCATTCCCTAATGACTGTACACAGCATGAATTTTGTGCTTGAAAAAAATATAGAAGGAATCACAGTGTATGCACAAAGTCAATGGGTGACTCTAATCCAAACTGCGAGAAAAAAAAATCAGCTCTCTGTATTGTTGAAGTATTCACGTTCAAAGACTTTGTAGAATGGAAGGCAGCTCAAGACACCATCATCCCATCTATTGTCTGGAATGCAAACAAACTTAAAATTCCAAGGCGTAAGCTGAGGTCAGTAAAGTTTACTAGAAACTAATCAGTTGTGAAGTTTCACAGCAGTCACGGAAATAGATGAATGACAGTTTTAATTTTGCTGCAAGAAGCAAGTACTGAAAGCAGCTTATACTGCAGAAATCCCTGTTTCAAAAGTGAGGAAGGGACCGTATGGCCCTCTGCAAGAAGATGGGGATCCGCCATCTATTCTGTCATGAATAGGAAAGTTTGAAAACTTCAAAGGGTACAAAAGAGACCCTCTTGAGACTGATAACACAAAGAAGATGGCGAATCGTCTGAAGAATAGCCTATTGATAAGTGATATAAAATTTGTACTTCTTATATTTGAGTTTTGATGAAAACAGTATAGCTGAATTGCGTTATTTCCCGAGATACGTGTTTTCCGCGTTACACTCTACCATAGACTATTAGGGTTTTTGTCATGCGGAAACTACGTATCGGCTTTTCTGTTAGGACTTCTTCAGTTGAGTTGTTTTTGTTCTTCCCATGAGATCCGCCACAAAATGTTGCCCATCTAATGTGAAGGTTTCAGCCGCATACTACTAACAGGAAAAACTTATCTTGTTTTTTTCACCTCCTGAAAAATTTTGAAAGAGGGAGATACGTGGTTTTCGCTTGACAACAACGACTTGTACCAAACACATTTTGCATGCAGACCTGCTATACTTTACCCCCCCCCTTTAATATGCAAATTTATAGCCCGAATCTATTTCAAAAGTAAGGAAGAAACTAACAAAAAAACTGGTGAGTTCTCGAATTTTACACAGCGTAAATTGAGTGAGTGGCGCATAATACACAAGTGCCAAAATTCCTCCCCCCCTACGGAAATAAAAAAATAAAACTCGAATAAAATTCTCAAATTTGAAAAGCCTTATTTTCCGTGGGGGGTGGGGGGGGTATATTTTCCGCGGTGGAATATTTTCTGCAGTGGGTGTTTTTCGAGGGTTATTTTCTGGGGAGTATTTTCTGCGGGGGGTATTTTCCGCGGGGGGGGGGTATTTTCCGCAGGGGGTATTATCCGCGGGGAAGTATTTTCTTGGGGTATTTTCGGCGGTGGGGTATTTTCAGGTGGGTAATCGCTGGGGAGGGGGGGAGGGGAGGTAAACGCCGGCCACCTTCAGTGAACCCCAGAATAGCCAGACTACGACTGAAAGAAAGAATATTTAAAATCTCTGCCATTGCTGTCTACGCACCGAAGAGAGAATCGCAAATGATGCTAATAAGGACCCCTTCTACATCGACCCCATACAAGATTTCCTGATTCTAGCGAGTGATCTGAACTCCCGTGTTACCCCAACAAAGCCCAATGTTCCTGATATTGCTGGTCCGTTCACTTACAGCCAGTGGTGCTCCAATGAGAATAGACTACTCCTGCTCACGAGATCCCATAACCTTACTATCACCAACACCATGTTCTAACACAAACCCTCTCAAAGGACAGCTTGACGCCCGAAAAATGGCTCCATATCTGCCCAAATTGACCACATCTTAATTCGTCCGCGTTGGCACTCCTCGGTCATCGATTCTCGAGCTTACAGAGTAGCGCGCACGGGGTTAAAATCAGGAAGTGATCACGCGCTTGTAGGTGCAAAGATACTCCTGAAGTTGAGGAAGAGGCTACCGCCTAGAACAGTGGTTGCCAATAAATTTTGAGCCATGCCCCACCTAGGTAATTCTAAACTGCTCATTATCCCCTCTAGATTTATTTTTTTTTAATCAAAATTTTACATGTTTTTACCTGAATGAGGATTAAAATGCCACATTTGTGCCAACGAGGGAGGGAAGGGGACACCTCCTAGATATGGTAAAAGACCTTGTTACTTCTATTTAATAGCTATTTTGTTTTTTAGCTCCGCGCTATATTGAACTAGCAAGAATGGCTGACCGGTCACTTCTATTGTTCACCCCCGTGCTTTGTTTTTTTTTTTTCAGAGTCATTAAATAGTAATACTACTTTTCTTACTGTTACTCTTTACAGTTACTTTTCAATGACTTTGTTATGAAATTTTACTTCATTCCTCATCCTGGAGAATCCTAAATATATCGATAGTAGGAAACCTTGTTTTGAAATGTGCAAAAAATTCTTCTCTGCCCTCTTACCCACTGTAATGATCTCTGACGAGGGTTCAGTCAAAACTAAGAGTCAGCTCGTCAGTTTACCTTTTTTGTTATCAAACCATGAGGAAAAAGCAACAACAAACTTTGTACTTTTTTGCGGTGAAAATCCTGAAGAAAAACGGAGAAACTCGCAATAATGTCAGTGCTCGAAGTGTCGGGTTACTGGACATAATTTCTTCTGCCTGTGACAATCCTTTAGAAACAAGCGGAGCAATAAGTGACCCAGGTCAACATGAAAGAGTGGTCTACATCCCCGAACCCGTTGCAGGCTCCAGAAGCAGTCAAGAATCTCTCTCCGGTATCTCTACGACGCGTCCCGACCAACCAGCCCAATCTGTACTTGAGGGATATCCGGCTTCTAACGGAAGGAGATTCAGTGCGCATTACTTTCAGACTTATGAATGGATTGAATACTCGTAATACTTGGATTCTATGTTTTGTTTTGCTTGCTGTCATTTATCTAGTGCCTGTAAGGGCTAGAAAAACTGGTGGAAAAGGGCTTTCATCGAGACAGGATTTTGTAAGTGGAAAGACAGTGCGGGTTTTTTGAATCAACATGATGGTAGTAAAAGACATATGAATTGTTTATCACCATGGCCGTAATTTAAGATAATTAGTGCTGATACTTCGAGATGTGTAGCGAATGGCTTAAGTCGGTCCAGATCTCAAGAGATTCAAGAAAATACAGATCATGTGAAGTACTTTTTTCGCGCTATTTGCTTTCTTGGCCACCAGGGTCTTCCTTTGAGGGGTCATGACGAGTCAACCGGAGGTATTTTGCAAACCAGGGCTTTATTGTTGGACTGATGGAAGAAATATCTAAAGGTGGAGAAAAGCTTAAGGTCATGTTACAGCGCCAGTTTGGTCCCTATTGCAGTCATCAGTACCAAAACGATGCAGTAATACTGATAGGAAATGTCTCACGGCAAGTCATTATTTCAGAACTAAAATCAGCTAATTGCTACTCTATTCTTGTTGAAGAGATAAAAAATATTTCCAGAATATAAAAGTTAGCAATCCTACTCAGATACATGTCAAATAGAAAAGTAGTAGAGCGACTAATCGGCTGCTATCACATGCAAAGGTTAGACGCCGAAAGCTTATCCCCCTCGATTTGTGAAGCCATAGAAAAGTTTTTTGTAGATCTGATGTTGTTTGTTCCCCAGTGTTATAACGGCGTATTTTTTAGGAGTGGGGAATCTAACAGAGTTCAGGCAAAGCGTAGAGAGAAGATGCCTCATGTAAGTTTTTACACTGTCACGCCCAAAGATTACACTTTGTTTTGACTGATTGCCTGAAAAACATCAGCGAACTTTCGGAATTTTTCTCTGTATTGCAAAGACTTTACGTATTAATATCAGGCAGCAACACTTGACATGAACTATTTGTGGAGTCCTAGTGTTCTAGCGGGCAAAAAGTCTTGGAGCTTGAGATGACCGTCCAAACTCACTGGTATCATGCCGCTCAATTTCCGAGGTGAAGGCCATAATTGATTCTTTTGTCGCTGTGCTAGCCACAGTCTATGATTGTTCTGACAGCGATGCAGCTTTTGAAGCAAAACAACTACTTGAAAAAAATCAACTCAGTCTCTTTCGTCTCAACTTTGCAAAGAATGAAAAAAAGTGTTAATCATTCTAATTGTTTGTCAGAGCAATTTCAAACAGAATGTTGGCTGATTTGTGAGACACTTGCACTGATTACTGGAATATACGAGACACTCCAAATGTGAACAATGATAACGAATGAAAATTTGATGAAAAACATAACCGAATCCTTGACTACACGATATGCAAGAATAAAAGTCTTCAAAATCCAAAACCAGTGCCCGGAACAAGAACGCCACAGCACCAAGCGACCTGATGCCAACACAGCTAAGCAATCTCCTTCTTTATCCTAATCTATTCAAAAACTCCCTCTTTACACCCTCCCAGGAAATTTTCCATTTCCCCTAAATATTTCTTTTCGACATCCTCCCACCCCAACTGCGGACGACCCGTTTCCTGTTTAGCCCTAGATGGTTGGCCAAGAAGGACAATCTTCGGCAAACTATCATCCTTCATCAACAAAGCCTGCCATAACCATTTCAGCCTTTCTAGCATTATAGCCCTTAAAAGTGGGATTGAAAGAAAATTTTTGTACAATCTACTGTTCAAATACGGTCAGTCAGCCGGGTACCAACAAAACTTCCTAGGCAATTTCTCTGGAAAACATCGAGCAAACCTTTGTCCATTCTTCGGAGCGCCATGCTTCAGAACCATATTGACCACTGTCATTACTGTAGCTTCCAATACTCTAATCTTGGTATGAAGACTTATCTTTCTTTTCTTCCAAACTTTTTTTAACTGTGACAAAAAAAAACACCCTGAGCCTTTCCTATTCTTTTTTTAACAACTTAATTGCTCGAACCGTCTTTACTAATAATAAGTACCACCAAGGTAAGTGAATCTGTCCACTTTATCAATCTTTTCGTTATCCAACCTCACTTTTTTTATCTTGACTTATTTCTAGCATTAACGACTTAGTCTTCTTAACATTGATTTTTGAAACTCATATAGCACCCTGAACTTGCAGAACCACTAAAAGTTCAATCATTTTGCTCACATTTTCATATAGGATGCTTAAGTCATCAGCATTTTCTAAGTCCAGGTAAGTTTTTCTTCCGAGTTTGATTCCGTGTTCTCCCATTGCCTTTCCTGTGCTACTTAAGACAAAGTCCACCAAAATTATCCATATAAAGGGGGTCCAAACAAAACCCTGCTTAGCTCCTGATTTAATACGAAACCATTTTCCTCTGTACTTTTTCCTGCAACTATATGCCGACTTAGTGCATTCTCAAATTATTTTGCCCATCTCTCTTTAACACTTTCCTTATCAACAATTGTGAACCCGTTCCTATCTTTAACTGGGACAAGTCTGAACTGACTACTCCCTCTCAGTTTATTAACATGACAGAACAATATTTTACTATTATGCCGTCTAGCTGCATCTTCCAGATCCTCGGTAATTTTATTCATGGTCTCCACTTCACACTTCCTTAGTACATATTATAATGCTTTCTCCACTTTCTTTACATTGCACTTACTTTTATAGGATCTATCACTCAGATAACTCTTGTACAAGCCCCTTCTCTTCTCTATTAAACATAAAGCTTTTCCAGCAATATTCCTGGCTACGTTTGTAACTTTCTTCCCTAAGACATCAAAAGGAAGTTCACAAATTATTTTCCCAAAATTATTATATCCATCTTCTATGTAGTCAAATTTTAAATTCTTCAGTTTAGTATTCAACTGTTCCTGGAACTTTCTCTTAAGTTCTCATCTTGGAGTCTACCAACGTCATAAATTCCTGGAAGCTAGTTACCTTTCCAAAATGTAAGCCTTGAATTAACTTAAGAAACTACTAGATGGTGATCTTTACTTTTAACATCAGTAACAGCACTCTTATATACCCTAGTACCTTGTATTGATCTTGCCAGTCTTTGGCTTACCTTAGACCTTAGTTTCTAAGGCGATATTAGCGGCGCATAGGGCGTCGACAAAGCCATTCTACTCGTCCCGGAACGATACTGCAGCGGTGATATCTTCGCATTCAGGTACTAACAAAATCTTGGTCATCATTAGATCTCGGTCAAAATTTTATCACAAAGTGTTTGTTGAACGACCACGTCTTGTTCTGTTGCCTGGTTTCCAGTCATAGGCTGTCGGAGGAAGACAGTCTTCTTTCATGTGGAGTACATGTCCTAAATTTGTCTACCTCTTTTCCTTAGAATAGCTATAATGAAAGTTCTATTACGAATTTCAGAGTTACTAGCTCTCTGTTGCTAGCTTATATTTAAAATCACCCTTAGGGCCAAATTTTCGAATTCAAGAATTCTCTTTCCGAGCTGTTGATTCATTTTCAAGCATTCACTAGCTTAGAGGAGTATGGAGACCACGTTGCTACCGAAGAGTCTTTTAAAAGCTCGGGTTAACTGACCAATCCTGGGTTTTATCTTGGTCATTATTCCATCATCACAATCGATCCAGGTACCCAGGTATTTAAAATCCTTCGCTTGTTCTAAATTTGTATTCTTTTGTTACAGAACAAGTGGTGGGTATATGATGGATATGCTCTTTAATTATTCAACGTTAATCGTTAGCCCGACTTTTTATGAATTTTCTATAATTCTGTCAAGTAGCTGCTGCAACCTCTGTTTAGAATCTTCTAGCAAGACTACGTCATCCATGATATCCAAGTCAGCGATTTGCTTACTGCTTACTTTTACGCCATATTCAGAGTTTCCTCTTAATACGTAGTTCAATAAAATTTCAAAAAGAAATAGGGAAAGTACATATCCCTGACGCACACCAGACATGAACTTAAAAATCTGGTTATACCATTCTCTGTCTTGAACCAGCCTTCAGTCTCTTAGCGTAGAGATATACTCAAGCTCAATAATTTTTCTGGTACCCCATAATACTTGAGGACCCTCCACAAACATTCTCGGTCAACCGAGTCAAACGCCTTTTAGAATTTAATAAATATTAGGTATAGCTTGTTGTTCCACTCTTTTAGTTCCTCGACAAGCGTTCCCAGTACAAAAATCAAGTCAGAGCACGATTTGCCGATTCTAAAACCATGTTGTTATTCTCTCAGATGCTCATCTTGTGTGTCTAAAATCCATTACACTATAATAGAAGGCAATAGTTTGCATGGTACCGACAGAAGGTTGATACCTCTCTAATTATCACACACGATTGTGTTCCCCTTTTTAAAGGTTTTCACCAATATCTCCTTGGTTTATTCATGGGAAAAGTTCTCTGTATTCTTCCTATATTCCTTCTCTATATGTTCTTATTGAATACTTCAGCATTTCTGCTGATATTCCATCTATGCCAGGAGCTCATCCGTTTTTTATTTTTTTTGCTGCATATATGTCCTTGGAAGAGCCAGGTCGGTCTGTATAGATGTCGAGCTATAGAAAGGTGGTATCAGGTATATTTTGTCGGTCTACTGAAGATTTTCTCGAAGTGGGTTGCCCATCTTTCGTCAATATTGTCTGGATCTGATAAAATCACTCCATTCTCGTCTTTGACCAGGATGATTCTGCTGCTCTGTTTCCCAACCATTTCATTAGTCAGCAGGTAAACAGTTTTAGAATCCCCCTTTCTATTGGCTTCCTCTTCTAAGGCAGCTTTAAGTTGAAGGAAAAGTCGGTTTACAATAACATAATCAGTAAGGATAGCTGTCTTACCATCATGTGCATACCATGTTAATTTATGGGCCATTTTCTGACCAAATACTGTATTTTTTATAACAAGATTCTTATACCTACAAAATTGCAACAGTCTTTAGCCATTACTGTTTCCTTTTCCTATACCAAATTTGCCAAGACTATGATGCCATTTATCCCTATTTCTACTGACCTGGGCGTTAAAATATCTTAATTCTAAAATATCTAAAAAACACCATATTTCTGTCTAGCAGCAATGCTAAATGAAAATTAAGATCAAACGCCAATCAAATCTAAATGAAATTCATTCTGGTAACCCTGGGTGGCTTTTCCATTTAGGAGAATTACCGTCCCTTGCATGAAGCAACAGGGACAATCACGTTCACATTGGATGCAGTGATGTGTCTCTTCTTCTCTTCTTCTTTTTTTAGTAATTAATTTAAAAAAAAAATTCCGAAAAACAAGTTTTTCGAAGATAAGTAAAGGCCATTTTAAACTTGAGATCAGTAATTACTAAGTAAAACGACCAGGAATTACTATTAAATACTAAATGAAACCCCAAACGAACAGAAATTAAATAAAAAATCATAGTAAAAAAACTTACAACAAGTAATACTATAAATGAACAAATAAATCTTAATGCGAATAATACTTAATTTGAATACACAAATCAAGCTTAAAACGAAAACAATATTTTGCTACTGAAGCATAAATCAAACCCAAAACGAACAGAAATTAAACAAACAGTCAATATAAACAGACATACAATAGATACTAATGTAAATAAATAAATAAATCTTAAAGCGAGTGAAACTTAAATTGAAATGCAAATCTTGAAACGAACAAAAATCACTACAAACAAGAGCATGGGTATCGCCTCCTTCTCTCACTGTAAAAGTCTAAAACCCACTGCGTCATTGGCGCTTTACTGAAAACAAATTTTATTACAAATATTTTCTTTTGTATTGAATATTGAAAATAAACATCAAAATTACAGTAAAATCTTGAACTGATGAGGTTTCAGCAATTAATATCATTGTACATCAAGTATCAATTTTAATTTATTAGTTCTTTGTATTACTGTAAACAAATATTTTCTTTTGTACTGAATATTGAAAATAAACAACAAAATTACAGTAAAATCTTGAAGTGATGAGGCTTCAGCAATTATTATCATTGTACATCAAATATTAAGTTTAATTTATTAGTTCTTTCTAAAACTATTCAAGACGAATATAGTTTCACCACAAAAAAAAGTTTAGATGCTGTCCTCCTTCCTTAATTGTAAAAACCTAAAGCCTACTGCGTCATTGGCACTTCACTGAAAACGAATTTTATTACAAATATTTTCTTTAACAGTTCTAACAGCATTGAAAATTAAAAAAAAAAATAAAGTGAAATAAAATCTTGAACTGATGGATTTTTCAAAAATTAATATAATTATATATCAAATATTCGATTTTATTTTATTTATACTTTCCAAGACCGTACAAGATACATATAGTTTTCAGTAAAGCGCCAATGACGCAGTAGGTTTTAGACTTTTACAATCAGAGAAGGAGGCAATACCCAAACTCTTGTTTGTAGTAATTTTTGTTAGTTTCAAGGTTTATTTGCATATTCAATTTAAGTTTCACTCATTTTAAGATTTATTTATGAGCTATCTCTGAATTTTGTACGAGCATTCCTTCTATAAGAACCATATATGCCCCCAGGGAATTACAACGCCAAAACTTACAACGCCTGTCTCCAGGCCCTGGGGGATTTTCAACCCTGGAATTTTTATATCTGATATATGAACTATTTTTAACAAAACGGTCACCTAAAAATTTTTATCGGATTGGTTTGGGGTAGGAAAGGTGTGGAGGGGGAGAGCCTAGTTGCCCTCCAATCTCTTGACTCTGAAAAAGTGAACTAGAACTTTTAATTTCCAATCAAATGAGCCCTTTCTGAAGTTTATACGAGCCTCCCTTTCATAAGAACCATACACGCCCCCAGGACTGAACTTACAACACCTGCCCCGAGCTCGGGGGGGGGGGGGGTGTTTCGAAACCAGAGTTCTGTTATCTGACCTTTCAACTATTTTAAAAAATGGCTATCTCAAAATTTGTATCTGATAGGTTTGAGAAAAAAAAGGACGTGGGGTTGGGACTAGTTGCCCTCAAATCTCTTTTAAATCTTAAAAATTGAACTAGAACATTCAATTTCCCTTCAAATGAGTCCTCTCTAAAGCTTATACGAGCATCCCTTCCATAAGAACCATATATGCCCCCAAGGCATAACTGGCAACGCCTGCCCACGGGCCCTGTGGGGGGGAGCTGTGTCGGCACAGGTGTTTTTGTTATCTGACCATCGTACTATTTTTAACAAAATGGATATCTCAAAATCTTTATCGGATGCGTTTGGGGAAAAATGTCGTGGGGAGGGGTAGTTTCCCTCTGATCTCTTTTGACTCTTAAAAACTGAAATAGCACTTTCAATTTCCAATCAAATGAGCCCTCTCTGAAGTTTATACCAGCATCCCTTCCATAACAGCTATGTATGTCCCCCAGGCATAACTTACAACGCCTACCCTGGGCCCTGAAGGATTGTGTTGATCCCGGAGTTTTTGTTATATTATCTTTGAACCATTTGGAATAGCTCTCTCAAAGTTTTTATCGGATGGTCTTGAGAAAAATAGGGCGTGGAGGAGGGAGGCTAGTTGCACTCCGACCTTTTTTGAATCTTAAAAAGTGAACGAATAATTTCAATATTCATTGAAACGAGCCCTCTCCCAAGTCTATACGACCATTTCTTTCATAAGAACCATATATGCCCTCAGAGCATCACTTACTGCCCCCGGGCCCTTGAGGTTGCGTCGACACCGTAGTTTTTCTTATCTGGCCTTTGAACTATTTCTAACGAAATTGCTATCTCAAAATTATTATCGGACGGGTTCGGGGAAAAAAAGGGTGTGGGGGAGGGAGGCTAGTTGCCTTCGGATATCTTTTGACTCTCAAAAAGTGAACTAAAACTTTCAATTTTCAATTAAATGAGCCCTTTCTGAAGTTTATACGGTAAACCACGACAATACACTACTGAAATATTCCAATTCTTGCATTTCACGAAAGAAATTCAAAATGAACTTTGAAAAATTAAGAGAATGTAACTGTGACAAGGTAAAGCACAACAAAACAATACTGAAATATTCAAACTCTTGCATTTCAATGAAAGAAATTCAAAATGAACTATAAAAATCAACAGAATGTAACTGTGACAAGATAAAGCACAACGAAACACTACTGAAATATTCCAACTCTTGCATTTAAATGAAAGAAATTCAAAATGAACTATGAAAATCAAGAGAATGTAACTGTGACAAGGTAAAGCACAACAAGTCGCTACTGAAATATTCCAACTCTTGCATTTCACGACAGAAATTCAAAATGAACTTTGAAAAATTAAGATAATGTAACTGTGACAAGGTAAAGCACAACAAAACACTACTGAAATATTCCAACTTTTGCATTTCAATGAAAGAAATTCAAAATGAACTATGAAAATCAACAGAATGTAACTGTGACAAGGTAAAGCACAACAAAACACTACGGAAATATTCCAACTCTTGAATTTCACGACAGAAATTGAAAATGAATTTCGAAAAATCAAGAGAATGTAACTGTGACAAGGTAAAGCACAACAAGTCACTACTGAAATATTCCAATTATTGAATTTCAATACATAAATTTATAATGAACATTGAAAAATTAAGAGAATGTAACTGTGACAAGGTAAAGCACAACAAAACACTACTGAAATATTCCAACTCTTGCATTTCAATGAAAGAAATTCAAAATGAACTATAAAAATCAACAGAATGTAACTGTGACAAGGTAAAGCACAACGAAACACTACTGAAATATTCCAAATCTTACATTTCAATGAAAGAAATTCAAAATGAACTATGAAAATCAAGAGAATGTAACTGTGACAAGGTAAAGCACAACATGTCGCTACTGAAATATTCCAACTCTGGCATTTCAAGGAAAGAAATTCTAAATGAACTATGAAAATCAACAGAATGTAACTGTGACAAGCTAAAGCACAACAAAACACTACTGAAATATTCCAACTTTTGCATTTCAATGAAAGAAATTCAAAATGAACTATGAAAATAAACATAATGTAACTGTGACAAGGTAAAGTACAACAAAACACTACTGAAAGATTCCAACTCTTGCATTTCACGACAGAAATTGAAAATGAACTTCGAAAAATCAAGAGAATGTAACTGTGACAAGGTAAAGCACAACAAGTCACTACTGAAACATTCCAACTCTTGCATTTCACGACAGAAATTCAAAATGAACTTTGATATATCATGAGAATGTAGCTGTGACAAGGTAAACCACGACAACACACTACTCAAATATTCCAATTCTTGCATTTCACGAAAGAAATTCAAAATGAACTTTGAAAAATTAAGAGAATGTAACTGTGACAAGGTAAAGCACAACAAAACACTACTGAAATATTCCAACTCTTGCAATTCAATGAAAGAAATTCAAAATGAACTATGAAAATCAACAGAATGTAACTGTGACAAGGTAAAGCACAACAAAACACTACTGAAATATTCCAACTCTTGCATTTCACAACAGAAATTCAAAATGAACTTCGAAAAATCAAGAGAATGTAACTGTGACAAGGTAAAGCACAACAAAACACTAGTAAAATATTCCAACTCTTGCATTTCAATGAAAGAAATTCAAAATGAACTATGAAAATCTACAGAATGTAACTGTGACAAGGTAAAGCACAACAAAACACTACTGAGATATTCCAACTCTTGCATTTCAATGAAAGAAAATCAAAATGAACTTTCTGAGTATTTTTTGAGTTTTTCCCTCCAAAATTGACCCCCACCCTCCCCTGCCCTCCCAAATTGGGGAAAGGCGGGCCCCTGAGTCTTGCCCTTGAGGCGGATCCCTTTTATTTTCGTTTGTGATCATTTTTAATGTTCCGTCCAAAATTGACTCCCCCTCCCCTGCCCTCAGTAATAGAGGAAGGACGGGCCTCTTAGCCTTGCCCTTGAGGCGGATCACGCTTAATTTTCGATTATGAGTATTTTTGATTTTCCCTCCAAAATTGACCCCCCCTCCCCGGCCCACATACAGTGAGGTAGGAGGGGCGTCTGAGCCATGCCCGTGAGGCAGATCCCCTTTATTTTCGATTATGAGCATTTTTGTTTTTACCTCCCAAATTTACCCCCCCCCTCCCCTGCCCTCAGAAATGGGGGAACGAAGGGCCCCTGAGCCTTCCCCTTGAGGCAGATTCCGTTTATTTTCGATTCTGAGTATTTTTGATTTTCCCTCCAAAATTGACCCCCCTTCCCTGCCCTCAGAAATGGGGAAACGAAGGGCCTCTGAGCCTTCCCCTTGAGGCAGATCCCATTTATTTTCAATTCTGAGTATTTTTGATTTTCCCTCCAAAATTGACCCCCCTCCCCTGCCCTCAGAAATGGGGGAACGAAGGGCCTCTGAGCCTTCCCCTTGAGGCAGATTCCATTTATTTTCGATTCTGAGCATTTTTGATTTTCCCTCCAAAATTGACCCTTCCTCCCCTGCCCTCAGAAATAGAGGAAGGAGGGGCCTCTGAGCCTTCCCCTTGAGGCAGATCCCCTTTATTTTCGATACTTAGTATTTTTTCTTTTCCCTCCAAAATTGACACCCCCCCCATCCCCTGCCCTCAGAAAGGGGGGAACGAAGGGCCGCTGAGCCTTCCCCTTGAGGCAGATCACGCTTTATTTTCGATTCTGATCATTTTTGATTTTACCTCCAAAATTGACCCCCCCCCCTCCCCTGCCCTCAGAAATGGGGGAACGAAGGGCCTCTGAGCCTTGCCCTTGAGGCAGATCCGATTTATTTTCCATTCTGAGCATTTTTGGTTTACCTCCAAAATTGACCCCCCCCTCCCCTGCCCTCAGAAATAGAGAAACGAAGGGTCTCTGAGCCTTGCCCTTGAGGCAGATCCCATTTATTTTCGATTCTGAACATTTTTGATTTTCCCTCCAAAATTGACCCCCCTCCCGCCCTCAGAAATGGGGGAACCAAGGGCCTCTGAGCCTTGCCCTTGAGGCAGATCCCATTTATTTTCGATTCTGAGCTTTTTTGGTTTTCCCTCCAAAATTACCCCCCGCCCCTGCCCTCAGAAATGGGAGACCCAAGGGCCTCTGAGCCTTCCCCGTGAGGCAGATCCTGTTTATTTTTGATTCTGAGTATTTTTCATTTTCCCTCCAAAATTGACCCCCCGCCCCGACCGACAGAAAAGGGGGAACCAAGGGCCTCTGGGCCTAGCGCTTGAGGCCGAACCCATTTATTTTAGATTCTTAGTATTTTTGATTTTCCCTCCAAAATTGACCCCCCCCTCCCCTGTCCTCAGAAATGGGGGAACGAAGGGTCTCTGAGCCTTGCCCTTTTGGTAGATCACTTTTTTGTTCTTTAATTAGTTTGTTTTAATGTCCCTACACATTTTACCCCCCCCCTCCCCTGCCCTCAGAACGGGGGGAACTATGGGCCACTGTGCCTTGTCCTTGTTGTCGAACCCGATTATTTTCGATTCTGAGCATTTTTAATTTTTCCGCCAAAATTGACCCCCCCTCCCTTGCCCTCAGAAATGGGGGAACGAAGGGAACGTTAAACTATTTTCTTTTTTTTCTCCACCTTAATAGGATCGAAGTCGCGAATCCTACACTCCAATTCGCAAATCTCATTACCCCTTTTTAAATGTACCAGTTTTTTTAAGAATGTACACGTGAACTCATGACGTACATTCATTGTGCAATTGACAACAAAAACAGAAAAAAACCTGTTTGACCATATTATATTATTACGACCAAACTCTCAAAACCTGTTTGACCACATTATACACTGCCAAATAACTAGTCTGGTAATCTGCCATGAAAAGGTGCCATGGAACGTTAAGGCCCAGAAACTTAGGGTTGGCCCAGAAACCTGTCTGGTTGCCCCAGAATCCTGTCTGGTTGGCCCAGAAACCTGTCTGATAGGTTTTGTATAATTCCATATGCAATTGACAAAAATAGCAATAACTAGTCTGGTAATCTGCAATGGAAAGGTGCCAGGGAACGTGCCGTACGCAAATAACACAGGATGGAACATAAAGGAAGCAAAGTATAACATTGATTACTACTGGCAATTTCGTTCGAAACAGTCTAAAGATCAGATACATTACTTGGGGGTCAACAAAAGTCCCCAGAACCCGAGTGCAAGTATTGTGTTATGCCCCGGCGCATATAAGGTTTGTATTGAAGGGGTGGTCGTACAAACCTTGTAGGAGGTTAATTTCATTGGAAGTTGGATGTTCTAGTGCGCTTTTTAAGAGTCGAAGGTTATTGGAGGGCAATTAGCCACCCCCGCCCTCTTTCCCCCTAATGCATCCAATTAAAATTTTGAGACAGAAATTTTGTTAAAAATAATCCAAAGATCATACAAAAATAACTGCATGGCTGACACAACCCCTAAGAGCACGGAGGAAAATAATGTAAGTTATGCCTCGGGGGCATAAGAGGTTCTTACGGAAGGGGCTGTTGTATAATCTTTCAGACTGTAAAGAGGGCTCACACACACTTAAAATCACTCTCTCAGACTCACTCACTCAATCAAACTCACTCGCTCGATCCTTCACTAACAATCACACTCACACTCGCATTAAAATTCACTCACTTACATTAACTCACTTACATTCAGTCAATTACTGAAAAAAAATTATATTAAAAATATTTCCTTTTGCACTTATTACAAAATAAAAATAAAAATTTCAAGGAAATAAAATCTCGAACTGATGAACTTTCAGTAATTAATATGATTATATATGAAATATTAGATTTAATTTTAGTTCTTTCCAAAACTGTTTAAGACAAACAAATTTTTCAGTAAAGTTTCAATGACACAGCAGACTGTATCCTTTTAAAGTTACGGAAGGTGGTAGTAGCCAAACTTTTTTTTGTAGCAATTTTTGTCCGTTTTCAGCTTGATTTACATGTTCAAATTGAGTTGTACTCGTTTTCAGATTTGTTTTATCATTTATATTAGTACCTATTATGTGTTTGTTTGATATGATTGATTATTAAATTTCTGTTCGTTTTAAGTTTAATTTATTCTTTAATAATAAAAGATTTTTGTTGGTTTTAAGCTTGATTCTCATATTCAATTTCAGTTTTAGTCGTTTCAAGATTTGTTTATTCATTTATATTAGACCCGTTGTATGTTTGTTTTCCATGATTGGTTTTTGATTTTTGTTCGTTTTGGGTTTCATATATTCTTTAATGGCAATTTCTGGTCATTTTGAGTTTGAATTATTACAGGCTTATATTTCTACTGCTCTTAAGTTTAATATGGCCTTTACGTTTCTTTGCAAAATTTCGTTTTTGGAAAGTTTTATTTTTAAATTAATTAGCTAAAATTTTGACTATTAATATTCTTAAAGATTCAAATGAAGCAAAGGAAAATGTATTGAGATATAGAATTACCTTGTCACTGAAGCTGGACATCTAATTTTATTACCAATATATGAATTGCTTGTGAACGCAGAGAATATCCTTTTGAGTGAAATTAATGATTTAGGGTATCTCTTATTTGCTTAATTTTAGTTATGGGTAGTATAAAACAAGGATGTCAGCTGAGATGTGTCAATAGAGACAATTAAATACAGTAAATTACATTTAAGAGCAGAAGATGTCTTATAGTTGCACTTAATTCACTCTAATATGATACATATAATATATAAAATATTCAGAACTGTCATCGAAGACTCTGAGTTACGAAAATAATGACTATGAATATTCTCAAACATGGAAATCCTGACAAGGACAGATACAAGGAATTTTCTTGAGAAATAGAGTTACTTTATTTCTCAGTACTGCAATCTAAACTCTTATTAGCAATATATGAATGGCTTGTGGACGCAGAGAATATCCTTTTGAATGAAATTAATGATTTAGGGTATCTCTTATTCGCTTAATTTTAGTTATGGGTAGTATAAAACAAGGAAGTCAGCTGAGATGTGTCAATTGAGACAATTAAGTACAGTAAATTAAACTTAAGAGCAGAAGATGTCTTATAGTTGCACTTAATTCACTCTAATATGATACATATAATATATAAAATATTCAGAACTGTCATCGAAGACTCTGAGTTACGAAAATGATGACTATGAATATTCTCAAACATGGAAATCCAGACAAGGACAGATACAAGGAATTTTCTTGAGAAATAGAGTTACTTTATTTCTCAGTACTGCAATCTAAACTCTTGAACAATATGTCAAATTAAATAAGAGAACAGATTGCGTCTTAAGAAAGCAATTTAAATTACGTTAGAGGAAAATGATACCTCTAACGTAAGCTAAAGAGTGCCAATCAAGTGAAATTAATCAATTAAATTACATATAAAAGCAGAATATGATTGCACCCAATTCTCTCCAATATGACATATATATCATCTTAAACATTCAAGACATGACCTGCTAAAATTATGATTGTAAATATTTTCAAGCATTAAATTGTAACCAAAGAAAGTCTATTGATATAAGAAAACCCATTATTTATCAAGAGTGAAATATAAGTTTCTTAAAGAATATGACACATAACACATGAAAGAACAATATTTTTTATGCATACAGCTAATGGCTAAAGATAGTTCTTGCTTGCTAAGTTTTGGTTATGGGCAGTCCCAAACAAGGACACATGAACTAAAAAGTGTCAATCAAATCCAAAAAATGAACGGAATGACACATTATCTGCCATGGGAAGGTGCCATGGAACTTTAAGGCCCAGAAACTTAGAGTTGGCCCAGAAACCTGTCTGGTTGCCCCAGAAACCTGTCTGGTTGGCCCAGAAACCTGTCTGATAGGTTTTGTATAATTCCATATGCAATTGACAAAAATAGCAATAACTAGTCTTGTAATCTGCCATGGAAAGGTGCCAGGGAACGTGCCGTACGCAAATAACACAGGATGGAACATAAAGGAAACAAAGTATAACATTGATTACTACTGGCAATTTCGTTCGAAACAGTCTAAAGATCAGATACATTACTTGGGGGTCAACAAAAGTCCCCAGAACCCGAGTGCAAGTATTGTGTTATGCCCCGGCGCATATAAGGTTTGTATTGAAGGGGTGGTCGTACAAACCTTGTAGGAGGTTAATTTCATTGGAAGTTGGATGTTCTAGTGCGCTTTTTAAGAGTCGAAGGTTATTGGATGGCAATTAGCCACCCCCCACCCTCTTTCCCCCTAATGCATCCAATTAAAATTTTGAGACGGAATTTTGTTAAAAATAATCCAAAGATCATACAAAAATAACTGCATGGCTGACACAACCCCTAGGAGCACGGAGGAAAATAATGTAAGTTATGCCTCGGGGGCATAAGAGGTTCTTACGGAAGGGGCTGTTGTATAATCTTTCAGACTGTAAAGAGGGCTCACACACACTTAAAATCACTCTCTCAGACTCACTCACTCAATCAAACTCACTCGCTCGATCCTTCACTAACAATCACACTCACACTCGCATTAAAATTCACTCACTTACATTAACTCACTTACATTCAGTCAATTACTGAAAAAAAATTATATTAAAAATATTTCCTTTTGCACTTATTACAAAATAAAAATAAAAATTTCAAGGAAATAAAATCTCGAACTGATGAACTTTCAGTAATTAATATGATTATATACGAAATATTAGATTTAATTTTAGTTCTTTCCAAAACTGTTTAAGACGCACAAATTTTTCAGTAAAGTTTCAATGACACAGCAGACTGTATCCTTTTAAAGTTACGGAAGGTGGTAGTAGCCAAACTTTTTTTTGTAGCAATTTTTGTCCGTTTTCAGCTTGATTTACATGTTCAAATTGAGTTGTACTCGTTTTCAGATTTGTTTTATCATTTATATTAGTACCTATTATATGTTTGTTTGATATGATTGATTATTAAATTTCTGTTCGTTTTAAGTTTAATTTATTCTTTAATAATAAAAGATTTTTGTTGGTTTTAAGCTTGATTCTCATATTCAATTTCAGTTTTAGTCGTTTCAAGATTTGTTTATTCATTTATATTAGACCCGTTGTATGTTTGTTTTCCATGATTGGTTGTTTGATTTTTGTTCGTTTTGGGTTTCATATATTCTTTAATGGCAATTTCTGGTCATTTTGAGTTTGAATTATTACAGGCTTATATTTCTACTGCTCTTAAGTTTAATATGGCCTTTACGTTTCTTTGCAAAATTTTGTTTTTGGAAAGTTTTATTTTTAAATTAATTAGCTAAAATTTTGACTATTAATATTCTTAAAGATTCAAATGAAGCAAAGGAAAATGTATTGAGATATAGAATTACCTTGTCACTGAAGTAGGACATCTAAGTTTATTAGCAATATATGAATTGCTTGTGAACGCAGAGAATATCCTTTTGAGTGAAATTAATGATTTAGGGTATCTCTTATTTGCTTAATTTTAGTTATGGGTAGTATAAAACAAGGATGTCAGCTGAGATGTGTCAATAGAGACAATTAAATACAGTAAATTACATTTAAGAGCAGAAGATGTCTTATAGTTGCACTTAATTCACTCTAATATGATACATATAATATATAAAATATTCAGAACTGTCATCGAAGACTCTGAGTTACGAAAATAATGACTATGAATATTCTCAAACATGGAAATCCTGACAAGGACAGATACAAGGAATTTTCTTGAGAAATAGAGTTACTTTATTTCTCAGTACTGCAATCTAAACTCTTATTAGCAATATATGAATGGCTTGTGGACGCAGAGAATATCCTTTTGAATGAAATTAATGATTTAGGGTATCTCTTATTCGCTTAATTTTAGTTATGGGTAGTATAAAACAAGGAAGTCAGCTGAGATGTGTCAATTGAGACAATTAAGTACAGTAAATTAAACTTAAGAGCAGAAGATGTCTTATAGTTGCACTTAATTCACTCTAATATGATACATATAATATATAAAATATTCAGAACTGTCATCGAAGACTCTGAGTTACGAAAATGATGACTATGAATATTCTCAAACATGGAAATCCAGACAAGGACAGATGCAAGGAATTTTCTTGAGAAATAGAGTTACTTTATTTCTCAGTACTGCAATCTAAACTCTTGAACAATATGTCAAATTAAATAAGAGAACAGAATGCGTCTTAAGAAAGCAATTTAAATTACGTTAGAGGAAAATGATACCTCTAACGTAAGCTAAAGAGTGCCAATCAAGTGAAATTAATCAATTAAAATACATATAAAAGCAGAATATGATTGCACCCAATTCTCTCCAATATGACATATATATCATCTTAAACATTCAAGACATGACCTGCTAAAATTATGATTGTGAGTATTTTCAAGCATTAAATTGTAACCAAAGAAAGTCTATTGATATAAGAAAACCCATTATTTATCAAGAGTGAAATATAAGTTTCTTAAAGAATATGACACATAACACATGAAAGAACAATATTTTTTATGCATACAGCTAATGGCTAAAGATAGTTCTTGCTTGCTAAGTTTTGGTTATGGGCAGTCCCAAACAAGGACACATGAACTAAAAAGTGTCAATCAAATCCAAAAAATTAACGGAATGACACATAAAAGCAGAATATATCTTATGATTATACCAAACTCACTCTGATACTTACTTACTTGTTCATGCTGAAGGGTCTGACTTGAGCCGCGATATTGTGCCAGCTGTTCAGAAAACAAGGGCCAGAATTTCTCTCACTTTCTGCCAAACTTTCAGAATCCACTAATGGTATTGAGGTCATTTTTTACCTCCAGTGGCCTGACAATCCCTACTGTGGGATTGATGCTACAGCAAAGGTTAAGCCCATCAGCACTTGAGATTCGATCGGAATGTCAAATCCTTAGGCCTATTTGTAAACAGTGATGGTATTGTAAAAGAGACTTCCAGGCTATGGAGATGAAGCACCTTCAGCAGCCAGGTCTCAACTGCATAGAAGAGAACAGATTTAACAGCCGCTTAATAGACATGAATTCTTTTCTTCAAACTGATCTTCCGTCAGTTCCACAAATGACGCCGTAGCTCAAAGAAGATGGCTGTGGTATTATTGATACTGTTATGTAAGTCATGGTCACAGTTCCAGATTGAGTTATTAGCGAGCCAAAATAAGTGAATCTATCGATTTTCTCCAATTCATGTCCATAACGCACAAGCTGATAATCCAATTGTATATTCCCTTGCTGCCTCGAACCTTTTGAGCAAACTCAGCACGAATATTTTGGTGACCATATCCCTGAGGGCCATATCTCTTGGTAGTTAAGGCTCTCAAGTTTGTCCCCCTTTTTACATACTGGGTTTATTATTGACACCTTCCAATAAGACGGGAAGGTATTCTTCTTCCATATCGGACTGAAGAGGAGTTCTAGTTGCTCGGCTAAAGGATGTGGTCAGATAATCTACTCCTAAGCAGGAAAATTATCTTTGCTAGGTGACCTATTGCTTCTTAGCCATTTGATTGTGTTTACTATCTATGAAGTTAAAAGTGAGGCTATGTCAATATAGTCCAGTAAATCTACGTAAAAAATCGACGATCTGGGACAAAATTAAAACATAAATGATTTTTACTCCTTTTTGTAGAGAAAAAAATTCTGTACAATAAAACAAAAGTCCCCAAAAATCCCCTTGGCGGAACAGGGTTAAAAACGGGGGGAAAGGGGAAAATCCAGGGGAAAACTAGAAAGTCTCCGACCGGTAGTTTTTGATGCTGAGAATGGCATTCCTGATGGTCTTGGGCCCAAGAAGATCGAATTTGTGTTTTTTATTGCTGTGTAATAAGTAGTTCCCGCGTTTCCCCACTTACAGGGGGAGAAGAGGGGAAATAAAGATCCTGTACAGCAGTCTTCAAGACTTGTTTTCTGGGGTTTCCCAATGCGAGAAGAATCAATATGTTACTTTGATTGCTCTGTCATTAGCCTTTCAACCCTCCCCTATTTTTCAGTTACAAGGGAAACAGAGGGGGAAATCAAGATTTCCTCTAAAAGGAATAGATAGTCAGACGGCTCAACAGAATTTGGAGAGGAGACAAAGGTCTATCAACTCGGTTTTAAAACCCTCTTACACCGTTTTGACGAGAGTTTAAGACATCCTATTCCCTGATGCTTCTCTGTTCCACTTTGCTCGAGATTCACTAAAGGTGCATTTACACATAGTGGAAATCCGAGCGGATTATGAAAACCGAGCCACTTTTCCGACCAGTTTTGTGCTTGAAATTTTCTCTAGCCAAAAGATAGTGGTTATTAAGATCGTAAAGTGAATTCAAACTTTAGAGAAAATTTGGAGCTTTCCTTATAGCTCAGGCTGTTTTCAAATGTTTTATTTTGTGAGGCAGAGCAGAAATAGAAGGAAATAATTTGTGCTATTTAGAAAGTGCAACGCATCACGCTGGTTATACAGTTCCTGAATCCTATTTTTACGTGTGAACAAGCGGTAAATCTTACGTACAACTTAAGGTACTTTGCTTCCTCGCTTTACGTCCTATGTCTGATAGCTGCTTAATTGGTCAAATTCTTAACTGCGCCTTCTAGCTTGAGGCTGATTAGAGGTGTTGGACTCACAAATTTTATAGACAGACTCGCTCTGTGGGTTGTTTTCGTGTCCGAAACAGGGCTTAGGTTTGGATTTAGCCACAAGTGTGACTACAATGTGGCTCGTGCAAAAAGCTCCTCTTTCTTGCCTAATAAGTTTTTGTTTGTAGTTTTCATATGACACCCTATTCATGGAGGAAGAACATGAACGTTGCAAGCTCTGCACCCGCAGCATCCGTACTGGTGGTGAAAGTGTTAGAATCACAAAAAAGGAGCTCTTTGGATCAACGAGGCCAGTGTGCAACGGGGTGAACAGATAAAGGTTGAAGACGGTGAAACAGTACACAACCAGTGCAGAAAAGACTACTGCCGTCCGACGTCCATAGCCTTCGAGAATACTCCAGCCGGCTGGACAAGTGCCTTTATTCTTCTACAACAGAAGCCAACAGGGGAACAGTCTTGTGTACAAAGCCATACCGACCATCACCTTCGACGACAAGATCGATAGCATTGACCTACTATGGCATGCAACCTGGATACATGACACGAAACGGGCTGGATGGAGTCAATTTATGCAAGCAATTCACCATAGGTCTTACAAAGGCGCTTCGTCAATTGTTTTTCTGCCTATGGTCGACTAAAATCCCTGCGAACTTTCTTCTGTATACACGACCTTACATTTTATCTCCGATAAAGCACGCCAGCACGGAATGGTACCAGTTGTGACTTTTAACCAACCTTTGTACATGAAAGCGGTGAACATCATCAATGCTGAGCCTGCTGATAGTCCTCTCAAGGCTGCAGTTCTAATAATCAGTGGTCTCCATTGCCGTATGAGCTTTCTTGGAGCAATCGGGCACTTGATGAAAGAAACAGGAATAAAAGAAGTGCTCGAATGCCTATATGCCGGTAACACAATTTAGCATATCCTTAGCGGTAAAGCTGTTTCAAGAGCCATGAGAGCGCACGAGCTTATAGATTCAGAACTGCAGATCACTCTCATTTGCAAATCGTATGGTTTTGACTGCACAGATGACAAAAGTGCGAGACATCAAGATTTTGCAGAAGCTCCGGCAATATATATGGCCGGCTCTACTGAATGAGGAATTAACCCTCGAAGACGCATCCAACGCAGACATAGTACGTCGAATACAAACGCGAATGAGAGAGTTTCAAGACACGCTGCAGAACAAAAGGACTGCAAAAATATGGCTTCAGTATTCAGAAATGTTCGGAGTGCTTAAGAAGGCCATCCTGGCAGAACGGACCGGAAACTGAGTGCAGTATCTTCAAGCACTCTCTGAGATACTTTGCAACTGCAGGCCACAAACTGTAAACGAAGTTGGTGAAAACATTTCTTCGGCAAATGGAAGAGCAGAAAGAAAGTAACCAGAAGCTGTATAAAGACATCACGGATGGGATGTTTGCCATTCGAAAAAGCGATAAATTTTGGGCTGGGCTCTCTCACAACTTAGTAATTGAGCAAGTACTAATGAGTTTGTTGCAACAAAGAAGCGGGGGAATCACGAGAGGAAATGGAATGATTTAGACGCAAAGGTTGATCTGGAAAGTGTCAATGCCAGTACGAGCTGAAATTAATGAGCTTGTGTAGTCACTCACCGGTGTTAAGTACGTGTCATCTGGCCAGCACGTTTCCGCAAGACCAGCTCGGATAGAAAGAAGTAAAACGGACATAGAGGCTTCAGTAGTTTTTTTGTACAGTCCTGTCCGTAGGACAACTGCACTCGATTACGCAATATATCGCATGGTATGACAGCAGCAAGGGATGTCAACGCGGATGAAGCAAAGGCCATAAAAAAAAATTCTGAAATTCAATAGACGACGCCGCTGCCGATCGCTACATCTTCAAATGTAAGAGCAAAGCGATTACGATGGCCTATCAAGGCAATATTTTCGAAGCTGACGGTGAAGACATACAAATGGACTTAAGTCTTCTATTCCAACGTCTTGCAGCGGTGGCAACTAGAGCTGGAGGCAATGTGGAAGAAACTCTCAGATTCAAACTCTCCTTCTATCCTATTGCTCCTTTCGAATCGTCAAGCCTGCCATGACACCCAGATAAAGCGGAGTTAGCAAAAGCTATTTGGAAATTAGCAAAGGCAGAACCTGTGAACATCCTATCAAAATAGGTGGAAAAACACATGACCGATGGCGGATGGCTACTCCAGCATATTCCATGGAAAACAGGAAACACTTCGAACAGATTTGCAACATTTACGTTTCCTTCGTGACACAGGAGTATTAAAATGCTTCTGTATTCTTTGATGGTTACACTTTAGGTCCGTCTACCAAAGATGTCACCCAAGTTAGACGAGCGAAAGGTATCCAGTGTCTGACCGTCTATTTCTCAGTGAGCATGAAACTGCAAAGGAAGAAGGAGGACTTCTTGCGGAACCCCAACAATAAGCAGTACATTGTTCGAACTATTGGTAAGAAGCTTGTCCAAGCCGGCCTCACTGTCCTTCATGCAGAGAGAGATGCGGACGTTCTGATTACATTGACAGGTGTTGATGCCGACAATGAAGGGGTAACCGCAGTAGTCGGGAACGACACTGATTTATTGATCCTTCTCCTCCATAACCTGCCTCCGGAAGCCAGGGATCTCTAATTCCAAACCAGTACCAAATCAAGAGCGCTGTCAACTAAATACTGGCACATCAACTTTATTAAACGTTTGCTGGGACAGGTTTGTCACTCTATTCCCGTTGACCAAGCTCTTCTGGGTTGCGAAACGACGTCCCGTTTGTTTCGGATAGGAAAGCAGGCTGTCCTGCCATTCCTAAAAAGCCATGAAGAATTTAGGAAAAACTGTGAAGTGTTCCTTAATCCGCAATCTAGGAAGGAAGAAGTCCAGCTAGTCGGTGAAAATATTTTGCTGTGTTTCTACAAGGCTAAGAAAGGGGAGGGTCTCAGCAAAGTTAGGTACAGGGTTTTTCGTGAGAAACTGAACAGCTCAAAGACATTATCTTTTGTAAACCCAGAGAGACTTCCACCAACTCCATCGGCTGCGTCAGTCTTCTATCAGATAATGGAGTGGCGTAATGCTGCGTCAGAACTCGACCCGAAGGACTGGGGTTGGTGATTACGTGACGGACACTTCCCTCCGATCATGACAGGCATCGGACCTGCTCCGCCTCATCTGCTAAATTTCATTCGTTGTAGCTGCACTCGTCCCAAGTGTGACAGTTCACGCTGTAGTTCCCGAAAAAATGGATTGCCTTGCACACTTGCTTGCAAAGACTGCCAAGGGATTGTGAGTTGCACTAAAGATGTTTTTGTTGATAACGATGAAGAAGATGATGTTTAGTACAAATCATTGATCTTATCCTTTTTAGTTCAATATAACCCGTAATTATCTTTTGCTGTGATTATCGAAGTTCCCTGATTTGTTTCATTTCTTACATTTAGTTTTGTATTATGTTTCTATTATATAGTTGAAGTAAATCTGCCCACGTACTCTGAAGGCTCGATGGATTGTCTCCCCTACGGTGAAATCACTGTAGAAAATCAAGATACAAATCTAATACCATGTTTTTTTAAATCGTCGGGTCAAAAAACCTTAGGGGCAACGTTTTGAAAAGAGCAAAATCGTATAACTCTCGAGGATACTGTTTTCCCCCTCCCTCGCTAAAGGCGGAAATCAAACCAAGTCCAGCGATAAAACAACATAACTTTCTTTTTTCGATTTCTCCGCGCAGAAAAAGAGCAGACGTGAAGTTCGAGCGCACAATAAATCTGCCCATGAGTTTTTACAATTTTCCCCTTTTTCCCCCTTTCCCCTCTTTTTGACCCTGTTCCACCCAGGGGATTTTTTGGGACTTTTGATATGTTGTACAGAATTTTTTTCTCTGCAAGACGGTGTAAAAATATTTTATATTGCAATTTTGTCCAAGAAATCTTAGATTTTTTGGACTAATATCATACGGTGGTTTTTCAGCTGTTGGTGGCACCATCATTGTTGCATCTTGCCTGTCTATATTTGGATAAAGCAGGTCTTTAAGGTGATTAATTAAAAAAACTTTTTCCACAAAATAAGTTTTTCAAAAAAAGTAAAGAACTCCATTAAACAAAAAATGAGCAAAAATAAAGTCAAATAATCTACCAAGCGTGAAACTACCACAAATCAGCATCGATAAATAAATGAAACCCAAAACGAACAGAAATCACAATAAATAACTGAGTCAAATTCAAAACGAGCAGAAATTAACATAAGTTGGGCTCTAAACCCCTATGCCTTCACATGACTAGAATATAATTTGCACTTTACTGAAAAAATATAAATGTTTTTACTTTTATAACTTTAATATGTCAAATAATAATAACTTTTTGATTACTAAATATCAGTATATGTATATTAAATTGACAATGCACATTTATTTGTATTTTTTTTCAGTAAATTGGAAATTATGTTCTGGCCTTGGGAAAGCATAGGGGTTTTGAGCCCAACTTATGATAATTTCTGCTCGTTTTAAGTTTGACTCGGTTCTTTATTGTAATTTCTGTTCGTTTTGGGTTTCATTTATTTATCGATGCTGATTTATGGTAGACAAGACAAAGATTTCAATAAAAACCTATGTGCCCCCAGGGTATAACTTATAGCTCTTACCCTGAAGACTGTGGGGGAAGTGCCCTGATCAAAGGTATAATTTCCTGAACTTTTAACTGCTTGGAACAAAAAGGCTATCTAAAAATTTTGATTCGATGAGTTTGGGGAAATGGTGGGCGTCGAAGGGGTAATAGTTTCCTTCCAATCACTTTCGACTATTAAAAAGGGCACTAGCCATGTCAATTTCCAATCGAATGAGCCCTTTTTGAAGTTTCTACGACAACGCGTTCTATAAAAACCTTATATGCCCCCAAGGCATAATTTACAACCCTTGCCCAGAAGGCTGTTGGGGGGTTGTCATCCTCAAACACCTAATTTCCAGAATTTTCAACTACGTTGAACAAAATGGCTATCTTAAAATTTTGATTAGATGTATTTGGGGAAAAGGTGGGCTTGAGAGGTGGGGTTAGTTGCCCTTTAATCACTTTCGACTATTAAAAAGGGCACTAGCCCTTCGAATTTTCAAACGAATGAGTCTTTTTTGAAATATCTACAACAAAACTTTCTGTAAAAACCTCATATGCCCAAGGGCATATCTTACAACCCCTGCCATAAAGGCTGTGGGGGAGTCTCCTCCTCAAAAACATTATTTATATCAGGAAATCAACTACGCTGAGCAAAATGGCTATTTTGTACGTCAGGAATCATATTACCTTGAGTGTCTTTTAAGGGAATAGCGATAGGTACCTGTCTTCCGATTATTTCTTTGAGGGTTCTATACCCCCTTCTCGTGTCAATATCTCTGGCAATCCGTATCTAAGGCAACCTGGTACCAGAATTGTTAGCCATCCTGACGTAGGCTGATCTTAACCTGTTTGTGTAACAACTTCTTTTTACTGTGGTTGATGCGTATGATGCCTGTCGTCTAGCCTCAATTAGCTTTACAGTTTTCTCTGAGGTATAATTTTTTCTCATGTTTCTAGGACTATAGTCAATAACTTCAGCAACCACCTTTCCAGTGGTGTCCTGGAATTTTTTCATTGGGTGGTGGGATCTTCATCATAGCTTTTCAGGATTATGAACTGGTTTAGTAACTTAAGACAGAAGCCGTCTTTCACTGATTGAATTTTCATTTTCTTGACGTCCAATTTTATTCCAGATCCGTGATTCCCAACGTGCGGTGCATACCCCAACGGTGGGGCATGGAAATATTTTGTAGGTCATCGCAGGACGTTTACCCTTCAGCTGACTACACTCTAGAGCCTCAGTTTTGAAAAAAATACTTTTTCATGTGAATGAGGTCACATTCAGATGCATTTAAAAAGCAAAAACGGTACATGATAGTATTGCAATGACAATATACATTGTATAATATGTGTTGTATTCAGAAAATATTTTTCATTAGCATCAAATATGCCTACAAGACCGCAAAAAAAAAGAAACCAAATTGGTGGCCTTTTAGTGGTGCCAATTCACGAAAATGTGGGGGAGGCGGCAAGGATATTTTTCTCGTTTTTTAATGAAGATAGGAAAAACAGAACAAGATTGAGTTTCTCCTCTTTTTCAACGGCCATAATCATAAGATTACTGAGTCTGTCATTTCCCATTGCCGGTCACAGACAATCCTTTACACGGCCTAATGCCGAGAAGAATCATTCATTACTGGCAGTGGTCACAAGTAAAGTAGCAAATGGCTTCATCAGTTTTAGTACTGCAGAATAGGCAATTCGTAAGTCGGATAAAATTTTGATAACCCGGATTATATCCATTTTTAAAGTGTCACATTTTGAAAGATGCAACTTTGTAAGAGAAAGCTGGGATTCTAGGGCATAGTCATCAACATCTGGAATCAGTTTATAATCATACATTACCCTTTCAGCTTTCAAAATTCAAGAAAATCAAATCTTGAAGTATAGAGGGCCGATAAAGCGTCGAGCAGAGGTATATTTTGCATAAAACGTCAGTCCATCTGGCTCGTGAAAGAGTCTATCACCTCCAAGTAAAAAAATTTACCGGAGTCTGAATCAACTGGCTGACTGATGTTGCGTTTACTGGTTGTTGAATTTGAAAAAGTCTTTGAAAAGTGTAGAAATGGCTTGACTTAGTAATAATATTATTATTAGTAGTAGTCTTTGTGATGAACTTTTAACAGTAAATTAATCGAAATAACAGTTACCATTCATGAGTCAGCTTCAAATGGCGATTCTTCTTACTTTACTTCTGCCTTTCACAACATAATTTTACATTATTGTTACCATGAGCTAGGGCTCGTTCTTTACTAGGTTGGCCATAAGGGTGCAGCCATGGAAATATTTTAAACATGCGCGGTGTCATTTATGTGACAGGAAAAGTTTCTGAAGATACTATTCATTCTAGGTTACTGGTAAGAATGGACCCCCTGGGCAGCCATGCTGCGATTGTAAAGCCTTGGTTTGTCCGTCTTGTGCTAGACTGGCCGCAAATGCAACTCCACAGGTATTTTTTTTTATTGTTTCTTTTTGTTGATCCAAATGATTTTTGCAAAACTAAAACTTTAAACATCATAGCAGAGTTGTTAGTCATTGATCACCTCAACTGTTTGTTTTCAGTTTCAAAACTAGTTTCCAACCTATAATAAAACAGATAGCTCAGGTTCTTTTTTTGAAATAATACAGAATAAGAGAAAATAGGCCCTAAGACCCAATTGAAAAAATAAATTTAGATTAACTGAATGATACTGATTGAAATAATTGAACCCTTGGATGAGTTGAATACACATATTCAGTTAAAATGTCTTGGATACTATTTGGAAATTTCTGACTTTGGGCTGGTAAGAGGAAACTCTCTGCACATGTAAGTGTTGGGATTTGGAGGTAAATACAAAAGATACGTCACAGATTAAAATAAGATGGAACAAACTCGTAGCTTATTACGGTTACAGATATAACTTCAGATGGGGAAAAACAAGTAAATGTAGAACAACAAAAGTATTAAAACGCCTTGCTCGATCAATCCCTCTACAATATCGATATTGTATGTCTCTTCAGTGTGGAGGCAACATTCAGATACGTAGGAAAGACTTTTTTCTATGGACTCGATGCCTAGATTTAAAAATTCACGTACACCTCTTCCAATCTACATCCCAAAATATGTATGATTTTGATTAAATTTGACATGAATATCGGGCAAAGGAAACCCATGCGCTCTCCTTGGAAATAAACACAGATGCAACCGTCTTCTCTGGGTCAAAACTAAGACCTAACTTCAAGGATTCTCCTTGTAGATTCATAGAAGAAACTGTACAGCCAGAAAATGTGCAAATTTAATGAAATGTCATCTGCAAACGTGAATAGTGAGGGCTCAGTTTATCGAAATAAATAAGTTGGTTTAATAATGGTCTTAGGGGGAAGGACTAATTTACGTGTATTACGTGTATTATGTCGGAAAGTCATTTTTTCTCATTTTCTCCAGAGTCTCAAAGACTTGCCCTGACTTAAGTGAAATACACATATCAAGAGGTTCTCTAAGTCGACCTAAGGATCGTTACGTTCGATTCATAGGCATCTTTCTTGACGAAAATCTTTCCTTCAAGCATCATATTGACCTGATTAAAATGAAAGTCTCAGAGAGTCTCGGAATCCCTACAAAGCTCAAACATATATTTTCAAAGCCGATTCTTAGAAATTTGTTCTGCAGCCTAGTTGAGTCTTAAGTTTCATATTGTTCTGTTATTTGGATATCCACTTTTCCCTCGTCTCTGAAGCCATTTTCAAAACTTTATGATAAAGCAAGCACTCTTATACAGGAAAATAACCGATCTTCACTTAAACCCTTGCTTGATTTGAAATTTCTCTATTTTCTTTCCTGTTCTTCTTTCATTTTTTTTTACAGTTGCACGGCCATCTTCCTGTTGCGCTATAGAATTAGTGTTGGGTGATGTCGGATATCGATGTCGATATATCGCACTGAATATCAATATCGAATATTGGAACGTAAATATCGATACCGAAGGTGATATTATTTTGGCTTTTTTTAGCATCTACTAGTAAGCATCCTGCAGAAAAGATCCAACATAGAAAATTGCTTCGCAAATGGCTGAAAAGAAGAAGAATCTATTCAATATACTGACTCATATATGAAGATACACAGCATGCACAACTGTATCCATAAGATGACATAGCCCATTCTCAAACTACGTTTAGTGAGGGTGGGCTCTCAAATGTTGTTGAGAACCTCCAAAAGGCTTGGCTAGATAAAATACCTTCTATGCTTATAGGCCTTGTTCAGATCACACTCTTCACGATTGCCACATACCTTAATCCGTGTTCTTAGAAATTGTATATTACACTGAAGATCTTCTCCAAATTAAGAGTAAAGTAGCAAAATACATGGATTAGGCCTTACTGAAATTAATTTAAAAAACAAATTTTTTCCGAGGGAAGTAAAGAGCGAAGTTGAAACTTAAAACGAACAAAAATCATTACTTCACAGCCTATCTAACATATATCAATAAAATTAATGCAAATAAATCCACTGGTGATATTTCCCTATGCTTGCAGGATTAGAGAAAACTAGTGCTTTACTGAAAACACAAAAGTCACGTAAAAAAACAAGAATATTGATTTAGGAGTCAAAAGTAAATACAACAGCAAACTCATCTATAACACTTTTCGTAGTCCCGCAGGAGCTGTGATATCAGTAACGTTCAGTATACAATTAAAATCATCTTAAAAACTTAGGCCACAAAAATAATAAGTTTGAAGTCACTAAACAGCAAAAAAATAATGGATTGATTTATCGGGTAACATCTTGGTCTCACCTAGTATGGCTCGAAATGAAGAACATATCAACCATAATATGAACTCTGGAGATCCTGTTATTTCTCTCTATAAAACGCTTATTTCAAGTTGTGATACAAATTTAAAAGCCAGTCTGTAGTCTTAATACTAATAAGATTCCTTCACTCCAAACTTGTTAATAAAATATATCATGAAATGTCTTTTTAGATTCAAAATGACTGTCAATCCTGGAACTGAGCTCATTGTGCAGTAATGATGCCAAGTTAAATGAAAAAATAAATAAATAAAGCAACAATCTAAAAATTCTTTACTTTTAACTGTTAAAAGTCCCCCTAAGTGTTTATTTTTACCGTACCCAAACTCTTATATTATTTTGTGTTTTCTGTAAAGTGCTAGTTTTCTGTAATCCTGCAAACATAGGGAAATATCACCAGTTGATTTATTTGCACTAGTTTTATTGATATATGTTAGATAGGCTGTGAAGTAATAATTTTTGTCCGTTTTAGGTTTCAACTTCGCTCTTTACTTCCATCGGAAAAAGTCTGTTTTTTTAATTAATCTCTGCTCAGTTTTGATTAAAATTTTGTTTAGAAACAACACTGCCATGATCTTTTTTTTATGGAATAAATTCTGTTCGTTTTAAGTTTTAACGTTGCTCCTTAGTTTCAGTTGAAAACTTATTTTTTGTATAGTTTCTAATCACCTCCAATCTAGGGAAAAATAGTGTCTTTCTTATTATAATTTTGTTTTTTAAAAAAGAAATAGACCTTTAATTTTTTGTTAAAAAAAATAAAATTTAGTAGCACTCAAGAAATTACCTCCAGGCGAGTAGCTTCTACACAAAAGGTTAACTAAGTGGACAGGTTTACATATCGGCATGCTTGTTGGAAATTTTGCTAGCTCAACAGAAATGTGCTTCAGGCTTAGGAAGTTACTTGACCTGTCCCTAAATAGAACAGGCATTCATTACTTACAAATAAATGGAAATTTCAAAAAAAAACACCATTTCTTGTGTAAGTACGATAAGTTTGTTTTCATTTCAAAAGTTTGGGAAGAGTTATCTGGATTCCCCTACAGAACTGTTTTCATTTGTTTTTCTTCCTCTTTGGATGCAGAATCTTGCGTCGAGAGAATATTACGGCGGAATTGTCAAGTAAATAATTAAATAAGTAAGTATAGCAATAAGAAATCCTTCTTTTGATATACAACCTTGAATGGTTCCAGAACCAGATGCCTACACTTCTCCAGTCACTAAGTGGCAAGAGGTTGGCGCCATAAACGTGATTCACTATGGGACTGAGGGAGCACCTGCCTCTCTTAGACCACGGTTTTCTCCCAGACCCCAGTCCCCCGCCCCCCAGGTGAAATTTAGTTCCTCCAAAAATGTTGTCAAAAATTAAGATAAGCCTGCATAATCCAAGCATCAACTGAAACAGGTCAGCTTTCTTTTGCATATCTTTGCCTTTTTCATTACCATATGGCTCATTTTTAAGCTTTCTCTGTCATTTTCACTTCATCTGTGAAAATTGGCTCTGAATTTTCCCCCACTCCCCCACACAGGATTTTGACAAAATTACGCCATACTTGGGTTATGGATTTAGTGATCTACAAAGAATGTTGTTGCAAACTGGATGATCTCTATTCCCTTTTGAATCAGAATGCTTGACAAAATACCTTCCCGGAACATGCTTTAAAAAATGAGTGCATCACATTTATAAAAAATGTGAAATTATCTGAAAATGATCATATAGAAGGGGACGAAACCGTAATTGAAAAAAAAAAAACATACTTTCACATGTCAAAAATACACTTTATTTTCTGTAATTTAAAATCCGAAAATCCTGTTAGTAATGTTTACAACAACCACTTTCGCAATTTTTGCTTGTTCCCTCCTGGTTTCATGCATTAATTAAAATAATCTATCAAGATTAAACCACTTAGAAATTACTAGCACTGGGTATTAAAAACGTTATGAAACTGAAGCACTGAGTTAATTAAAGTTTCTACGGTAAAGAGTGAGAGGATTAAACTATTTCTTATGAAGGGAACTTTTGCGAACAGGTGGTACGTCGAGGAATGGTCATCTAGAACTTCATAATCCAACTATGTTTTATTCGGTGAATTTATTTCTCTTAAGAGCATTCCATCTCTTAAAAATCATTTTTCAATCCTCCTGTTGGCTGACCGTGTTAAAGACAAAAATTTCATTACAAATTCTGCCAAGGAACTAGCTAACATTGAAATTTAATAAATGGTAGAATTAAAAAAAACCTAGTAGATATGAGCAATAGTTTTTAATGAGCAATTAAACATCTCTACGATGGTGTGGTAGCCTGCTAGCGTTGCAGTAGCTTCTTGGTGAGTAGACGATTTATGAAACTTATTAATAGGGATGGGAGGGGGGTGGGGTAAACGGGTGGGCTTCTTGTAAACCTTCAGTGAAGGATTTTGGAACATAGAATTTTGGAACATAAATATATATATATATATATATATATATATATATATATATATATATATATATATATATAAATATATATATATATATATATATATATATATATATATATATATATATATATATATATATATATATATATATATATATATATATATATATATATATATATATATATATATATATAAATATATATATATATATATATATATATATATATATATATATATATATATATATATATATATATATATATATATATATATATATATATATATATATATATATATATATATATATATATATATATATATATATATATATATAAATATATATATATATATATATATATATATATATATATATATATATATATATATATATATATATATATATATATATATATATATATATATATATATATATATATATATATATATATATATATATATATATATATATAACAGCACTATATAAATATTCTGTAAAAGTTAAAGGTCGGTTAAAAGAGTCGTGGTTGAGTGGATGGTATCTCTCCTCACGTTTAGGCCAAACGGTAATATGGTATTAAAAACAAACAAGAATAAAAAAATAAGTTTATTCAAATGAAAGTAAAGAATGACATTAGGACATACAAAAAAAAAAATTAAACAAGAAGGAATTCGAAATATATATATATATATATATATATATATATATATATATATATATATATATATATATATATATATATATATATATATATATATATATATATATATATATATATATATATATATATATATATATATACTCTGATGTGTTTGAGGATACGAAAAATTCGGTTCCATTTCCTCTACGGAGAGGAACTTGCAGGTAAGAATAGATTGATAGGAAGGCCATTGTTACGTATATAAAGCAAAACGGAAGAAAAGTTTAAAAAAAGTATCAGAGCCATGCAACCGAAATATCTACTACAAGAGAACAGCACTATATAAATATTCTGTAAAAGTTAAAGGTCGGTTAAAAGAGTCGTGGTTGAGTGGATGGTATCTCTCCTCACGTTTAGGCCAAACGGTAATATGGTATTAAAAACAAACAAGAAAAAAAAATAAGTTTATTCAAATGAGAGTAAAGAATGACATTAGGACATACAAAAAAAAAAAATTAAACAAGAAAGAATTCGAAATAAATTCCTTGAGACAAGTGGGATCGAACCTGCCAATCTTTGATCAGGTAAGATAGCTCTCTCCAACCCGTTATCCCAAGGTTTGATAATTCTTCTATGACTCTACTCATTTACTATAATCAGTAGAATTTCAATGACTAGAATTTTAATAGGCCTAGTAAAATTTTCAAAATATAGAAAATCGGTTCTCTATTTTCAATAGGTCCTCAAAAATATAAATGTTTTTACATTTATAATTTTCATAAATCAAATAATATTAACATTTTGATTACTAAATATCAGTATATGTATATTAAATTGACAATGCACATTCAGTTGTATTTTTTTCGGTGAAGTTCAAATTATGTTCTGGCCTTGGGAAGGCATAGGGGTTTTGAGCCCTACTCATGTTAATTTTTGCTCGTTTTGAGTTTGACTTGGTTATTTATTGTTATTTCTGTTCGTTTTGGGTTTCATTTATTTGTCTATGCTGATTTGTGGTAGTTTCACGCTTGGTAGATTATGTGATTTCATTTTTGCTCATTTTTGGTTTAATGAAGTTCTTTACTTTTCTTTGAAAAACTTATTTTGTGGAAATTTTTTTTAAATTAATTTATGTTGTTTTATATTAACATAGTCTTTTCAGGGAAAAAGAAAATAATACTTTAAATCCTTTCGTTTTTTAAGACTTTATAGTTTGGCCTGCTATTTGTATGTTGGAGAAACATTTTCTGCAATTTTAAACAACATACACCCTTTTGAAAATCTTGACACAAATAGTAGTATTTAATTTAGTTTTATACCTCCTATACCTGACCTGAAATAGAAAACTTGATACCATTCGCAAAAAAATCTGTTTACTTTCTTTGATAGCTTGGATACACTTACGCTAATTTGATTTGGATAAATTTTAAGAGCAGAAGTATCCCTGAGTGTTTGAACATAATTCCCTCAGTCGTTTTTGGGATACTGCTGATATGCCTTATTGGGAATTAGCATTAACACAGTGCATTTTTCTTTAATCTTAAGGCAACATTTAGTTTTTAAACATAATGGGCAAATGGGAGGGGGGGCGTGGGAGGGGGACTAGTTGCTCCAATCACTTTCGACTATTAAAAAGGGCATTAGCTCTTTCTATTTTCAAACGAATGAACCCTTTTGAAGTTCCTACGACACCTCCTTCGATATGAATTGCCCTGGTCTAAAAAAAAAAATAATAATAATAATAATAATAATAATACATTGTACCCACACCGATCTTTACTATAATTAAATAAAAAAACAATTTTTTTAAACTGAAAGTAAGGAGCGACATTAAAACTTAAAACGAACAGAAATTATTTCGTATATGAAAGGGGCTGCCCCCTCCTCAACGCCTCGCGCTTTACGCTAAAGTTTCTTATTGTTTTAAAAAATAAAGTTGTGAAACAGAGTCAAACTTGAGCGTAAAGAGCGAGGCGTTGAGGAAGGGACAGTCTCTTTCACATAGGGAATAATTTCTGTTCGTTTTAAGTTTTAATGTCGCTCCTTACTTTCAGTTAAAAAAAATTGTTTTTTTTATTTAATTTCTGATCGTTTTTTAGTTAATGCAGCTTTTATTTTGGCTCACCGTCATTGAATAAGTAAACGAAATTTGCATAAAAATTTAACTTTTCTTTTGCTAAATGGCTGTCTCTAAATTTGGTTCTGGCGTAATTTACAAATTAACTTACGTAACGAACTTCTATATTCGTATATTTTTCTTCTGGCAAAAAATACAAAGTTGTAGATTTTTGCAGATATGAGCTTGAAACCTATGTAATAGGGTTTTCTGATACGCTGAATCCGACGGTGTGATTTTAATTAAAATTTTTTCACTTGTAGGGGATGTTTCCCCCCACTTTAAAAAATAGAGTACATTTTCTCAGGTTCGTAGCCTTTGATGAGAAATACTAAACTTAATAAAATTTATATATTTAGAATCAGCATTATAAGCC
The DNA here is from genome assembly GCF_049724085.1 of Artemia sp. Qi Xiang Cuo. NCBI lineage: Eukaryota > Metazoa > Arthropoda > Branchiopoda > Anostraca > Artemiidae > Artemia > Artemia sp. Qi Xiang Cuo. Next base: position 27,039,328 of record NC_142808.1, on the reverse strand, counting down.
CATTCTTTTGATACGTTTATTGACATCAAAATTCCGTTTTGAAAAGTTTCGATTACTATTGAGCCGTATCGCTTGTGTTTTTTATTGTATTTTTTATTACGTATATGTTATTACGTATATGAGGGAGTTTTCCCCTAAGTCAATACCGCGCTCTTTACGATAAAAGTTTTAAAAAAAATTAATTCACAAACCCCTGAATCACAAAGGCCGTTTAATTAGAATAGATAGCTCTTTTGAAAGCACTAAAAAAAAACTGTAGCGTAAAGAGCGAGGTATTGACTTGGGAGAGAACCCCCTCATATACGTAATAATTTCTGTTCGTTTTAAGTTCTAATGTTGCTTCTTACTTTCAGTTTAAAAAACTTGTTTTTTTTTAAATTTAATTTCTGATAATTGTTTAAATAATGCTTGGAAATCTGGCGCCCCCTTCATAGAAATGTCCCTTACCCCAAAGAAACATCCTCCACGGAAATATTCTCCCGAGTAACCCCCTCCTCCAGCCCCCCCCCACCAGAAAAATCCTTCCGTCTGTATACTTCCCAATAACCAATACAATGTGTAAGCAATGGGCAAAGTTCATAACTTGCAGCCCTTCTCCTGGGAACTGTGGGAGATTAAGTCATCCTAAAAGACATATTTATTAGATTTTCGACTATGCTGAACAAAATGGCTATCTCAAAATTTTAATTAGGTGACTTTGAGAAAAAAATGAGCGTGGGAGGGGGCCTAGTTGCCCTCCATTTTTTGGTCACTTAAAAAGGGCACTAGAACTTTTAATTTTCGTTCCAATGAGCCCTTCTACGATATTCTAGGACCACTGGGTCAGTACGATTACCCCTGAAGAAAAGAAAAAAAACAAATAAACACGCATCCGTGATCTTTCTTCTGACAAAAAATGGAAAATTCCACATTTTTGTAGATAGGAGCATGAAACGTCTACAGTAGGGTTCTCTGATACGCTGAATATGATGGTGTGGTTTTCATTAAGTTCTGTAACTTTTAGGGGGTCTTTCCCCCTTTTTTCGAAAATCAGCCAAATTTTCTCAGGCACGTAACTTTCGATGGGTAAGATTAAACTTGATGAAACTTATACATGAAATCAGAATTAAAATTTAATTCTTTTGATGTATCTATTGGTATCAAAATTCCGTTTTATAGGGTTTCGGTTACCATTGAGCCGGGTCGCTCCTTACTTGCAGTTCGTTACCATGAACTGCTTGAAAATATCAAGCCTTCCAATAACTTTCGACTATTAAAAAGGACACTAGCCCTTTCAATTTCGAATCGAATGAGCCCTTTTTGAGTTTCTACGACAACGCTTTCTATAAACACCTTATATGCCCACAGGGCATAAATTACAACCCTTGCCTTGAGGGCTGTGAGGGGGTTGTCATCCTCAAAGACCTAATTTCTAGAGCTTTCAACTACGTTAAACAAAACACCTATCTCAAAATTTTGATTGGATTTGTTTGGGGAAATGGTGGGTGTGAGAGGGGGGTTAGTTGCTCTCCAACCACTTTCAACTATTTAAAAAGGTACTAGGCCCTTCAATTTCCAATCGAATGAGCCCTTTTGAAGTTTCTACGACACCACTTTCAATAAGAACCTTATATGCCCCCAGGGTATAACTTAAAACCCTTGCCCTGAGGGCTTGGGGAGGGTGGTGTCATCCTCAGAGACCTAATTTTGAGAACTTTTAACTAAGTTGAAGAAAATTGCTATCTCAAAATTTTGATTGGATGTGTTTGGGGAAATGGTGGGCATGAGAGGGGGTTAATTGCCCTCCAATCACTTCCGACTATTAAAAAGGGCACTTGCCCTTTCAATTTCCAATCTACTGAGCCCTTTTTGAAGTTTCTACGACACCGCTTTCAATAAGAACCTTACATGCCCCCAGGGAATAACTTGCACCCCTTACCACGAAAGCTGTGATGGGGTTATCATCCTCGAATACATAATTTCTTGGTCTCTCACCTCCGGAGCACAAAATAGTTTTCTGAAAATTATGATATAATGGGTCCAAAAAAAAGATGGACATGAGAGGGGGGTTAGTTATCCCTGAATCGCTTACGACTATTAAAAAAGGCACTAGCCGTTTCAATTTCCAATCGAATTATTCCTTTTTGAATTCTCTACTACAACGCTTTCTGTGAAAAAAAAAACCTTATATGCCCCCAGGGCATAACTTACAACCCTTGCCCTGAGGGATGTGGGGGAAGTGTCATCCTCAAAAACATAATATCCGGACCCATTTAACTACGCCGAACAAAACGGCTGTCTCAAAATTTTGATTGGATGTGTTTGGGGAAATGGTGGGTGTGAGAGGGGTGTTATTTATCCTCCAATCACTTTCGACTATTAAAAAGGGTACAAGCCCTTCTAGTTTCCAATCGAATGAGCTCTTTTTGAATTTTCTACAGCATCACTATTTATAAAAACCTTATATGCCCCAAGAGCATATCTAAAAATTTTGATTGGATGTGTTTGGGGAAGAGGAGGGCGTGAGAAAGGGGTTAGTTGCCCTCAAGTCACTTTCGCCTATTAAAAAGGGCACTAGCCCTTTGAATTTCAAATCGAATGTGCCCTTTTTCAAGTTTCTACGACAAAGCTATCAATAAAAACCTTATATGCCCCCAGGGCATAACTTACAACCCTTACCCTGAAGGATGTAGGGGGAGTGTCATCCTCAAAGATATAATTTCCGGACCTTTCAACTACTTTGAACAAAATGTCTATCTCAAAATTTTGATTGAATGTGTTTTGATAAATAGTGGGCGTTGAAGGGGTTTTAGTTGCCTTCCAATCAGTTTCGACTGTTAAAAAGGGCACTAGCCATTTCAATTTTCAATCAAATGAGCCCTTTTTGAAGTTTCTACGACAACGCTTTCTATAAAAACCTTATATGCCCCCAGGGCATAACTCACAACCCTTGTTATGAGGGCTGTGGGGGTGTGGGGGGGGGGGGGGGGGTTTCACCCCTAAAAACATAATTTCTATAACTTTCAACTACGTTGAACAAAATGGCTATCTCAAAATTTTTATTGGAAGTGTTAGGGGAAAAGGTAGGCGTGAGAGTGGGTGATTGGTTGGTTCCCCTCCAATTACTTTCGATTATTAAAAAGGGCAGTAGCCCTTTTAAATTTTTAATCGAATGAGCCTTTTTTGAAGTTTCTACGACAACACATTCTACAAAAACCTTATATGCCCCCAGGGCATAATTTACAACCCTTGCCCTGAGGTCTGTGGGGGAGTGTCCTCCTCAAAAACATAATTTCTATTTGGAAATCAACTACACTGAACAAAATGGCTATTTCAAAATTTTGATTGGATGTGTTTGGGGAAATGGTGGGCGTGAAAGGGGTATTAGTTGCCTTCAAATCACTTTCAACTATTAAAAAGGGCACAAGCCATTCCAATTTCCAGTCCAATGAGCCCTTTTTGAAGTTTCTACGACAATCCTTCGATACGAAGTGCCCTGGTTTAAAGGGAAAAAAAAATATAATAATACATTGTGCCAACATCGTTCTTTACTTAGGCAGCGCGATTGCGCTGCCTATGAAAGATCTAAGTAGGCTTAAAAGTTATACAGTCAACCATTGTTTAAACACAATTTTCATAAAAAAAAAACGCAAATGTAAATTTCAAGCGTAAAACTCAATAGATGAATGAAGCTGAAATCCAGCTATCGATGATGTAAAAATTTTGTCTTACGTTTAAATATTAATGCTGTTGAACATCGGAAAAAAGAGGAAAACTTAGAGAGGGAGCATATACCATAAATAAAAATTTGATATAGCGCATAGCTGAGTAATATAGCTACTTCACATAAGTGCTTCACATGAGCTGCCTCACACGAGCATATAACACGTAGAGTATCCTGTATTTGACGTCTCTCCTACTTTTCCTAAGAAGTTTATTTGTCTTGGTGATTTGAAACAGGGATAAAGATCCGCTATAGGAACCTTTTTCAGTTTCGAACTAATTAAAAAAAAAGTTTCGTATACACCCTTTCACTTTAGATTTTAGATGTTTAGATGTTTTCATGTTAGATGTATACATTGTTTATTCAGATGGAAAGGGTGTGTGTGTGTAACTCAACCCCCGTTTAACTCGATTCTGTTCAACTCACCTCCTGTTTAACTCTACCCCGTTCAACTCAACCCAGTTAACTCAACTCTCTTTCCACTCAATCCTGATTCAACTCAACTCCTGTTTAACTCAACCTCCATTTAGCTTTGACTACATCAAAAGAGAAAGTGCTAATAAATCAGAAGTAGTACCATTAGTCGTAGGAAGCTCTTCAATCTGTTTTTAACTGCAGTCCTTTCACTCACGGATAGTTCGTCTGGTGTCCTCGTAGGAGGAATAGTGATAGAAAATAACTTACACTGATGATATAGATCTATTTGCTGAGTCCTTCTGTGATCTCCAATTCTAAGCTGACGTCGTTCACACAACCACCAACACAATGAACATCGATAGCTCGAAAACGAAAGTCATGTGCTGCTCACGTAAACCAAATTCCCAGAAATTTTCAGTCTCCCGCTTAGAGGTGATAATATAGAGGGTAGTTGAGGAAATTATTGGTAGCTTACTCACCTCTGACAATAGCTACTCCAGAAACATCAAGAGATACCTATTTTAATGCTCTTATGCCCATCTGGAGGAATAAGAATTTATTGGAAATGCGTAAAGCAATGCTATTCAACTCGTGCATCATCCCTATTGCCATCTATTGCCGTAAGAAACTTGGAATCTTAAAACAGATCATTATGTTTGCCTTGCTGCCTTTGAAGCAAAACCAATACAAAATACCTTTGTGATCACTTACCATAATAAATATCAACACCAAGCTTCTCCAAAGTCTCAAGGTCAAACATACCATCCTCAACAATAAAACTGCAACAACTTAGATGGCAAGGACACCCAAGCGTATGGAAAGCACTTTTATCCCTAAGATAGCTTTTTGAAGGCAATGCACATAATTCTCGTCCTAGAGGATGCCCCCCAAAGAGATAGAAAGACAATTGTACTTCACTGAACATTCGTTACTTTCTCCGCCTGTCAGAAGGTAATTCATATAGAAGTTACATCAACAGACTGGTGAAAAGGGTGGCACCAAAACAACTTTCGAGGGCAGATCAGAGATTTCAATACATTGTTGGATGAAAATATTATTTGAAATGATTTAAAATGCGGATAACAATGGTAGGAAAATTGATAATCTGATTAATAGAAACAAACGACAATTATAAAGGAAGAATTTTATTATTTTAGTATTTTCTTTAAGCTTTTTTTTGTATATCCTAGGGAAATTTATGGGACCATTTGGAGGGGTGGAGGGGCGTTGCATTGTCAGGAAAGTATACGTGATGTTTGCAAACAGGATAAAACAAGAAATATAATGGTATTACTCATATTTTATGGGATTGAATTTGGGTGGACGGGGGTTGAGTTTCATGGGGCTCAAGTCAATTCAGATTGAATTATATGGGGTTGAATTGCATGGGGGTTAAGCTAATTGGATGTTGACTTGAATGGGGGCTGAGTTGAACAGTGGCTGAGTGAAACAGTGGTTGACATAAATGTGTTGAAGCCCCCCCCCCACGGCCGTCAATCCCCCAAACACATCCAATCAAAATTTTGAGATAGCCATTTTGTTCAGCGTACTTGATTTCCAGATAGAAAATATGTTTTTGAGGAGGACACTCCCCCACAACCCTCTGGGAAAGGGTTTTAAGTTATACCCTGGTGGCATATAAGGTTTTTATAGAAGGCGTTGTCGTAGAAACTTCAAAACAGGCTCATTTGATTGGAAATTCAAAGGGCTAGTGCCCCTTTTAATAGTCGAAAGTGATTGGAGGGCAACTATCCCCCCACGCCCTCCCCCTCAGTCCCCCAAAAACATCCAATAAAAATTTTTTTATATCCAATTTTTTGAGCGGAGTTTATTTCCAGATAGAAAAAATGTTTTTTAGGAGGAAACTCCCCCACAACCCGCAGGGCAAGGGTTTTGTGTTATGCCCTGGGGGCATGTGAGGTTTTAATAGAAGGTGTTGTCTTAGAAACTTCAAAACAGGCTCATTCGATTGGAAATTCAAAGCACTAGTACCCTTTTTAATAGTCAAAAGTGATTGGAGGGCAACTAGCCCCCTCCCCCACACCCATCATGCCCCAAACACATCCAATCAAAATTTTGAGAATGCCAATTTGTTCAGCGTAGTTGATTTCTAGGTAGAAAATTTGTTTTTGAGGAGGACACTCCCCCCCATCCCTCGGGGCATGGGTTTTATGTTATTCCCTGGGGACATATAAGGTTTTTATAGAAGGAGTTGTCGTAAAAACTTCAAAAAAGGCTCATTCGATTGTAAATTCACAGGGCTAGTACCCTTTTTAATAGTCGAAAGTGCTTTGAGTGTAACTTGCCCCCCCCCTCACGCCATTCATTCCCCCAAACACATCCAATCAAAATTTTGAGATAGCCATCTTGTTCAGCGTAGTTGATTTCCAAATAGAAAATATGATTTTCAGGAAGACACTCTCCCATATCCCTTAGGCCAAGGATTTTAAGTAATGCCTTGGGGGTATATAAGGTTTTTAAAGAAGGCGTTGTAGAAAAAACTTCAATAAAAGCTCATTCGACTGGGGATTCAAAGGGCTAATGCCATTTTTAATAGTCGAAAGTGATTGGAGGGCAACTAGCTCCCCCCCCCCACACCCATCATTTCCCCAAACACATCTAATAAAAATTTTGAGATAGCCATTTTGTTCAGGGTAGTTGATTTCCAGATAGAAAACATATTTTTAACGATTATAAGTTATGCCCTTAATCCTTGCCCCCAGGGCAAGGATTATAAGTTATGCCCTGGGGTCATATAAGGTTTTTATTGAATTCTTTGTCGTAGAAACTTGAAAAAGGGCTCATTCGATTTGAAATTCAAAGGATTAGTACCCTTTTTAATAGTCAAAAGTGATTTGAGGGCAACTAACCCCCCTCTGTCGCCCACCTTTTCCCAGAACACATCCAATCAAAATTTTTAGATAGCCATTTTATTCCACGTAGTTGAAAGTTTTGGAAATTAAGTCTGTCAGGATGAAAAACCCACCCCCAACATCCCTCAGGGCAAGGAGTGCAAGCTATGCCCTGGGGACATATTCCGTTGTTTTTTAAATCGCTGTCGTCGAGACCTCATAGGGGCTCATTCACTTGGAAATTGACAGGGCTAGTGCCTTTTTTTTAAAGTTGAAAGTGATCGGATAGCAACTAACGCCCCTCTCACACCCACCATTTTCCCAAAAACTTCAAATCAAAATTTTGAGATATCCATTTTGTTCAACGTAGTCGAATGTTCTGGAAATTAGGTCTTTTAGGATGATAAACCCCTCAGAGCCCTCAGTGCAAGGGTTGTAAGTTATACCCTGGGGGCACATAAGGTTTATATAGAAAGTTGTTGTATATGAATTATAGAATAGATTTTAGTCTTCCTCAGATACAATTTGTATATGTTTAAAAACTAAATGTTGACTTAAGATTAAATCAAAGTGCACTGTGATAATGCTAATTCCCAATAAGGCATCTCAGCAGTAACCCAAGAACGACTGAGGGTATTATGTTCAAACGTTCGGGGCTACTTCTGCTCTTAAAATTTAACCAAATCCAAATAGCGTAAGCATGAGCGTGGGCAGCATATTGTCTAGGGGGGGGGCAGTCGATAGTGTGAGGGAGGGCCTTTTATCAACTGCTTCCCCCACCATATGCTTTTTCAGCCATATCTAATGTAACTTTGAAGGTCTAGGGGGGGGGCAGCGGCCCCCCTGCTCCCCCTCCCTACGCCCCTGAGCGTAAGTGTATCCAAGCTATCAAAGAAAGTAAACAGATTTTTTTTGCGAGTGGTATCAAGTTTTCCATTACAGGTCAACTAGAGGAGTTATAAAACTAAATTAAACAGTACTATTTGTGTCCAGATTTTTAAAAGGGTGTATGCTGTTAAAAATTGCTGAAAATTTTTCTCCAGCATACAAACAGCAGGCCAAAGTATAAAGTCTTAAAAAATGAAAAGATTTAAAGTATTATTTTCATTTTCCTTGAAAAAAATATGTCAATATAAAACGAACAGAAATTAATTAAAAAAACTTTTTCCACAAAATAAGTTTTTCAAAGAAAAGTAAAGAATTCCATTAGACAAAAATGAGCAAAACTAAAATCAAATAATCTACCAAGCATGAAACTACCACAAGTCAGCATCGATAAATAAATGAAATCCAAAACGAACAAAAATTACAATAATTAACCGAGTCAAACTCAAAACGAGCATAAATTAACGTAAGTTGGGCGCAAAACCCCCTATGCCTTCCCAAGGTCAGAACAAAATTTGCACTTTACTGAAAAACTACAAATGAAAGTGTATTGTCAGTTTAATATACATATACTGATATTTAGTAATCAAAATGTTAATATTATTTGATTTATTAAAGTTATAAAAGTCAAAACATTTACATTTTTTCAGTAATGAAACCCAAAACAAAACGAAACCAAAACAAATAATAGAGTCAAAGTCAAAACGAGCAAAAATTAATATGAGTAGGGTTCTAAACCTCTATGCTTTGTAATAGCCAGAATATAATTTGTACTTTACTGAAAAAAATTCAAATGAATTTACTGACAAAATGTGTATTGTCAGTTTAATATACATATGCTGATATTTTTTCCTTAAAATCTCAGTTAATTTTTGATTTCTTTAAGCTATAAAAATGAAAACATTAAAAAGAATTTTTTCAGTAAAGCACAAATTATATTCTGACTTTTAGAAAGCATAGAGGTTTAGAACCCTACTCATTAATTTCTGCTCGTTTTGAGTTTGACTCTGTTATATGTTTTGATTTATGTTTTTTTTGGGTTTCATTTGTTTATTGATACTGATTTGTGGTAGTTGTATGCTTCGTAGATTATTTGATTCTATTTTTGTTCATTTTTGGTTTAATGGAGTTCTCCACTTTTTTTTTAAAATCTTATTTTGTGGAAAAGTTTTTTTAATTAATTTCTGTTCGTTTTATATTGACATAGTCTTTTTCAGGGAAAAAGACAGACCCCCTTCTTATGTTTAACAACCATCCCTTCCATAAAAACCTTAAATACCCCCTGGGTATAACTTACAACCCTTGCTCCTAATCTCTGGAGTTTGTTTCAATCCCAAAAGCCTTGTTATATTATATTTAGAATATTTTGATTAGAATGGCCATCTCAAAATTTCTATTAGATGCATTTCGGGACAATACGACGTGTATGTGCGTGGGAGGGGGGGATAACTACCCTACGATCACTTTGACTCTTAAAAAGAGCACCAGAGTGTCTGACTACCAATCCAATGAGCCCCCTTTGAAGTTTATATGACCATGCTTTGTATAAAGACCTTATATGCCCCTGGGCATAACTTACTACCCCCCTGCCTAGTTTGTCTTTTTGTGGATTATTAAGGTGGGTGACTGGATTTTTTTTGTGTTTGTATTTATTATGTTAGTATTTTTTTATCTCCTGTTCTTTCCCAGCCATGGAGCCTTTTGGGGGAGATTATGCTGAAGTAGTTTTTTGTTTTTGTTTATGAAATTTATTTTTAAATAAAGAACTCAGAACTCAAACAGCACTAGTGATGTGAGTGCACCTTGTCCAGCACACTCTAAATGTGGTGCACCCTTCTTTTGTTATGCCCTTAACTGTCGATACAAATGTGCCAAAAGTCACCAGAAAGACCGATTTATAACTTTTTCTTTAGTTTTTGACAAAACTTGTTGAAAAATACAAAAATCAAAAGGATGGGAGAAATTCAAACAACACAGAATTGGGAAAACTCTGCATTTTTCAACATATACACACAACAGTAATTTTTTCAACACAAATTATTTTGTTAAAAAAAAGAGGAGATGACTGAACATGCATTTCTACTTTATGCATATTAAAGATCATAGATGTAAGTAATGAAATAAATCTTGTTCGGGTGCTACCAAATGCAAGCACGGAGATTTTTATTTCTTTCTTTTTATTTCATATCAGTGCAACCTCACCAATTTAATACTGATCTAAGCTGCATGAAGACCATTCAAAGCTGTATGAACTATGAACCATAGTAATCTAATCTGTATGGGAACAACTTAACTTTCTAAAACCATTGGAAACAGTAGAGCTATATTCAGTAAAATCATATGTCCACCTTACTGTTGATGTATCGGAGAAAATAAATCTGTACCCTTGAAAATATGTTTTACTGCCGATCTGTTGCTATTCTGTGATTGATTTTGACGATGATTTCTCCTTATAATGGAAATGTTTCCATAGATTAGTTTGATTTTGCACAATAAAATCCAAATTTTTCTGAATAATCACGTTCTTAAGATTCTCCAACTTTCAATGAAGATGCGGTGAACATTAAATTGACTATACCAGACGAAATTTGGGGGCATAAACTATAAACTTAGAGCCAGAATTTTGCCAAATGTACAATTGGTTACAACTTTGAATTTTTCAGACTAATCACAGCCTGAGCATTTTTTCATTTAGTTCATCGGAACTGACCGACTGTTTTTCTTGTCCGAAAAACGAAACAAGCTGAATTTTAACTTCAGAATCTTTAAGACAAAATAAATAAGATGGATCTTAACTTCAGCATCTTCAATACTTGACATGAAACTGTTCATTAGGGGCTCAAATGGCACTTAAATTTCTCCATATTTGAATTAGCAATGTCAGATAATCACAAAATAAAAAATCAACAAATCCTTCCCCATCCCTTCCAGTGTAATTCCTATCGAATAAGAAATGTCTGTATACTCAGAGGGTCAGTATTGAACCGAAAAATAAACGAATGTGTTGTTTACACCCATCCGAAACATCCCGTATGTCACCCTGACTTAACGTAAATACATTCTAAGACCCCACTGGCTATACATGACGTATGAAACCAAGAGAGGAAAGGATATTATAATAAATATATCCTTTTCAGAGCATCTTTTCTCCTCTTGTCAAGTTTACTTCGAAAGGTTAGATTTTGGTGTTTTTTTTTGTTTTTTTTCCTTTTTTTGAGCACTGAAGACGACTTGGCGGAGGTCCTTGTCGAAATATTTGCTTGTTCTTCGTCGTCATATTTTACCACTGGCTGACAAAATCCTTGTCTTCTCACCTATTTGACTTCATTTTTTCATTTATTATATCCTTTCCTCTCTTGGTTTCATACGCTCTGACTTAATCTTTAAGAATTATGTTGCCAAGAGGGCCGGTGAATTTTTGTCTTTAAGGAGCACTCAAATTTTAGCAAATCTTTGTTGCTGCGTCCATTTTGATCAGAACACATCTCGCTTCTCTACCAGATGGGGAGTGATTTTTCATTCCAAGGTCCTTTTTTCTTCTAGCTCGATCACCCATCTGTGCTATTGTCGCATGGGACCTGCTACCAAATGCGGAAGCCAAATTTGAATTCGAGCTTTCGAAATTCACATGGCAACAGCCTAAAATGTGTCAGCAATTAGGGTAGGCTTTTCCACCAGAAGGAACCAATTATTAACTCAAAGGAGAAACTTGGATTTACCGTCAATGCAGTGTTCTATAAGTATACCGAATCCCCTTCTTCTGAGAAGCTTTTGCACTTCTAAAGGGGGACTAACTGTGGCTCCTCGTGCTGCTGAAAATAAACACGTTGGCACCCAGCTGGATCTGAAACCAAGAGGGATCAACGTATTAGAAAGAGCAGTTGAAAACTAATCCTGCTTGTTAATTTACATTCTTCTTAAACTATCTACCTCTGGTGAAATTTCTACCAGATCCGTCAGAAGATTCTTTCACAAAGGACTAGCGGCTTATAAGAAACTTTAGCAACACAAATAAAATTGTTATAAAACCAAATTTTCCATTTTCTTTCCTGTTTTACTATCCGATCCTCCTACTTTTTTTTATATTTGTTTTGCTTTTATACCTCTATTTTTTTCCCTTTTATGATTAAATATATACCTATTTGAATCTGTCTTGAACATCATAAACATTCAACTGAATCTTTTTTTCCGTTCTCACCCCTCTTGTCAACACATACCCACCTCTAATGACACTGATTAGGTTTTGTCATTGGATTTCTAATTAACCTTTGTCATGTGATTCTGTAGTAAAACATAACCAATGTTGTGTAAAATCTAGTAAACGATATTACCATGGAAACGTTTCTGTGAAATTGGTTTATTTGATGACAAAACGTTTTATTGTCTAGCTGGAGACGAGGTCTTTTAAAGAAGAAATTTGTTTTAATGATAACCAGCAACAGAGGAAGCTCATCCTGTTCAGGTCTTATTTTTGACGAGGAATTGCCATTTTCAAAAGCCAGGTGGGGTGTGCTGCACGTGGTGGAAGTTTGCCACGTATGATACAAGGAGATTTGGCATGGTGATAGTATGTAACGCTTGGCATAAGTATGTGTAGCAGAAACAGATGCACGCAAAGGGAAGAGGTTCAGTGTGGCGGAAGTACGCCAAGCTCTGACTCAAAGAAGTGCAGTGTAAAAGAATGCACCATGTAGGCACAGGATCACCGTTGTGTACAACGCGGGTTGCGAATAAGTGGATAGGTGTGGGAGTTGCTGCGTACAGGAATTTTGTAAATCGTGGCGTAATCAATGCACATTTTTAGCAATTAATCAATGCATATTTTACAATTATTATGTTAAGTAACATTTACAGATAGGTACATATAGGAAAATAAATCATTATATATTTTTTCGGTAATAGTATAGATTAGCGAAATAGCATATTGTCAATGAGTTCTTGGTAGCACACTGTATAAGAAGCGACTCGGCGTGAACTGGGGTAAATCTGGCCCCTGATTAATTTTTTTCAGCTTAATTTGATACAAATATTGTTTTGGAGTTTCTGCCCAGTAAAACTGTCAAGGGTTGTTCTGGGTCATACTTATAACATTCCGCACAATTCAGAAAGGTTACAAGTTTTGTTGTTGCCACGAGTTGCTGCACCAAACACTGAAGTCGTTGAGGGGAGGGGAAGCTGCCCCAAAATAATTTGGAAAAAACTACAATTTATCAAGTAGCTTTGAAACTGTTGCTTGTTTTAAGTGTCAACTTGGCTCTTTACTTTGAGCTGATAATTTGTTTGATAATTTGCTCGTTTTTAAGTGAAGGAAAACGTAAAAAACAGGGATCCATTACGCTTCATGTTCTATTTTAATATCTTTCCAAATATGCTGCCTTGGAAACCTTATCATTAAGTAAATGGGTGAGCCTAGTTAACGAAAAAATTGCAAAAATGTTCTACAATTCCTGTTTCGCCAAAGGTCAAACTTGTTTGCCTGATATTTAAGGTGCTTGTACTTCCTACATTATGTCAGTTCAAGATCATATTTTCTTGTTTCAAAACTTTCAAAAAAGGAAATGAATATACCTTCTACATCTACAAATAGCACAGAAAGGGAATCACTGAAGAATAACAAGGTAGATTATATAGTGAATACAATTTTCTGAATGAAAAAGAACATAGGATTTAATGCTTTTTATAATGATATTCGTGCTATAGCTAGATAGTTGAAATCAGTTGTAGTTTGGTCATGGAACTTGTTAGAGGGGGACCCACTACAGGAATCATTTAATCGTTTTAATTCCTATATCCAGTATTTAATTGAAACTCCAATATATGAAACTGAATTCTATTATTTGTAATTGAAATGCCTAATAAGCGCTGATAATTTCCCATTCGTTGCGTTTCGGACTCACACACTGATTGACAAATATAAAGTTTTTTTTTGTTTTAAAAAATAAAGTTGTGTGACAGATTCAAACTTTAGCTTAAAGAGCGAAGTATTGAGGAGGGGACAGCCCCTTTCATATACTGAATAATATTTGTTCGTTTTAAGCTTTAATGTCGCTCCTTACTCTCAGTTAAAAAAAAAAAATTATTTAATTTCTGAACGTTTTTGAAATAATGCAGCTTTGATTTTGGCTCACCGTACACGAATAATTAAAACGAAATTTGCATATTAATTTTACTTTTTTGGCTAAAGGGCTTTCTCGAAATTTTGTTCTGACGTAACTTACGAAATAACTTACGCATCGAACTTCTATATTCGTATGCTTTATTACGTATATTAGGGAGTTTGCCCCCTAGTCGATACCTTGCTCTTTACGCTAAAGTTCGAATTTTTTTCGAATCACAAACCCCTGAATCACAAAGGCCGGTTAATTAGAATAGATAGCTCTTTTGAAAGTACTAAAAAAACTTTAGCGAAAAGGGCGAGGTATTGACTAGGGAGCGAACCCGCTCATATACGTAATAATTTCTGTTTGTTTTAAGTTTTAATGTTGCTCCTTACTTTCAGTTGAAAAAACTATTTTTTTTTATTTAATTTCTGATCGTTTTTCAAATAATGCTGGGAAATCTGGTGACCCCTTCATAGAAATGTCCCTTCCCCCAAGGAAACATCCCCCATGGAAGGATTCTCCTCCGTAATCCCCTCATTCGATCCCCCCCCCCGATCAGAAAAAATCCTCCTGAAACGTCTTTACACTTCCCATTAACCAGTACTATATGTAACCAATGGGCAAAGTTCATAACTTCCAGCCGTTCCCCCGGGAACGTGCCTAGCCCCACGAAGGTACGGATGTACATTTCAAGTCATAATTAATCTCTAGAAATTTCAATTTTTCCTAGAGGCTAAATATATCTCCTTTATATGGGCTAGAGATTATTCCCTATCAGCTGCATCTGTGCCAACGGCTGACTTCTCAATGGGATAAAACTGGGAGGTCTGTTTTTATTTTCTTGTGTAATTTTAATAAAATTGAAAGCTTTGTGTAATTAATCTCTTGCATATCCTCTAGGGCTAAGCTTATACTAAATTTAATTAGCCTGTACTAAATTTTAAGATACCTTGTATATGCAACACCTTAAGTTTCTACGGTATACCACCGACCAGTTTCCTTTCATATTTAACATAACCTACGTTATTTTGGTACTTAGCGCCAGTGCTGCCACATCATTTTTGAACAACTCAACCATTGACAGAATAAACCAGGAATGATCTTGGAAAATCCTGAAATGGAGTGGAATTGATAGGGCACGGCTTCGAACTGTTGGATCTGTGCTAAAATTTATTCTCAGAGTGTAAAACCAAGTTCCAAGTGTTAAAAGCAATCCAGTGTAAAAGATGAAATATAAAATTTTTAAATGAAATATTAAATTAACATAAAAAAATTTAGACTGTTGCTGATTGTTCCTCTCAATATGATGGCTTTGGGGTCGATTAGTGCCGATCCCTCCCCACCTTCCCTTTGCTTCTGTCTGTCAGTCAAGCATTATTTACTTCAGTTAGTTACTTTTTCGATGAATAAAGTGCTTGGTTTGTTTAAAATGTGTTTTGTTTCAGCTCAGTTTTCTGTCTACTGCTCTGTATTAGGCATAGGCATCTGATAGTGCTAATTAGAAAAAAAAAACAATAAAAGGACGAAAACAGACGTAATTCAGGTATAATAGAAATAAGAAAATACAAGTGTCCTTCACAAGCAAAGCCAATGTCCATTTTTGCGCTTTTTTATTTTCTAAAGTAGACCATAGAACGGCTTGGATCCCGTCAAAAATCGAGAGATTTTCGTGAGAAAGTTTTAGTCGAAAGAAATTGAAAAAGTTGGGAGATCCCCTGGTAAATCAGGAATGGTCGAAGCTCTGGTTCCTACACCTTGAACTATATCGTTGCTTCGACCAAGTTTAAAGAACGATCTTACTACGTTTGACCAGTCACATTAATCATTATCACTGCTTCTTGATTAACGGGATCAATATCAGCCCTTGAGAAAAAGGATGTTATTTTTTCTGGGGTAACTATTCACTTTAATGTTTAAATTTGTAATCTCTTTGATTGTTCACAAACTTTGCAACGCATAAGTTTTCATAATCCTGAGTGTGTCTACCTACATATCTGTTTAACATATTTATTTTCTACTTTTAGACACCTTTATGGCAATGTAAAGTATGTTTTGATCGGTCTCACGGAATTCAGACGTGGAATCAAAGAACTGTAAGTGGAAAACAGGTAAGAGTATTGCAACAGAGATGAAATGTCATCCAATTATTATATCCAAATTAAACTTTAATTTTATTTGAATACATTCAAGCGAAAAAAAAAATAAAAAAGGATGTTTTAAACTGAAAGTAAGGAGCAGCATTAAAACTTAAAAAGAACAGACATTATTACGTATATGAGGGACAATTATTCTTAACATCTCGACGCGTAAAGTTGAGTTTGCAAAGAGAAAGCAGAACATACAAAAAGAAATTTCGCATAGGAACTCTGGCAAATTCCACCAGTATAAAACTTCCCCTGAAGAGTTCACTCCCTGGAAAATTACTTCCCCGTGGAAAATCCCCCAGCAGAAAATTTGGCCCCCAAACCCAAAAAATGTATGACTACTTCCCAATAATAAACACTACACGTAAATAATAGGAAAATTGTATATAACTTAAAGACCTTTCCCTAAAGGCTGTGAAGAGGTCATGCTGTCTCTCAAGACAAAGTTATTAGGCCTTTGATCTATGTTGAACAAAATGGTCGTCTCAAAATTTTGTATCAAACGATTTTGGGTAAAAACGGGCGCGGGAGGAGGTCACCATTTTGTTAAAAAGAGCACAAGAATTTTTATTTTTCGTACGAATGAGCCCTTTCCCGATATTTTAGAACCACTGGGTCGATACGAACAAACAAACAAACAAACACACATCCATTACCTTTCTTCTAGTAAAAAAAAACACAAAATAACACATTTTTTCAGATAGGAGCTTCAAACTTCCACAGTAAAGTTATCTGATATGCAGAATCTGATGGTGGGTTTTTCATTAAGATTCTTTAATTCTAAGGTTTTTTTTCCCTTTTTTCGAAAATAAGGCAAATTTTCTCAGACTCGCAGCCTTTGATGGGTAAAACTAAACTAATGAAAGCTTATATATTTGGAATCATCATAATATGCCGATTTTTCATATATCTGTTGGTATCAAATTTCTGTTTTTAGCGTTTTATTTACTAAAACTCTAAGAGAGGTTTGGCGTCGCTCCGAAATTACAGTTCTTTACTGCGAACTGTTTGAAAACAACTCCACTGTTATTTGGATAATAGAAAGGTAGTGTAGTTTTCGTTGTCATTTTTCAAAACACTTGAGCTGAAAATTTATTTTTTAACAAATGCGAACAAATAAACCCTTCAATTGTCGAAAACTTTTGAAAATTATCTCATTGTTCTTGTATTAGAACGTTCGCCCAGGAACTAGTGGAGGAAAAAGTCAAGCTTTAGCATAAAAATTGGGGGACTGGAAGGCGGCAAAACCCCTTGCATAAAGATTAATTTATGTTTGTTTGAGTAAAAAAGTCACTCTTTACTTTTATTTTGGTCAAAATTTGTGTAAATTCTTAATTGTAATGTACTACTACTATTACTACTACTAACAACCCACCACGGCACCAGACTGCCTGAGGCCAACACATCTGCGCACGCTCCTCCTCCATCTGAATCTATTCAAAGCCTCCCTCTTTACACCCTTCCAAGAAGTTCTCATTTCCCTTAAGTCTTTATTAATGACATCCTCCCAACCCAGACGAGGACGACCTGCTTTCCGTTTAAATCTTGACGGTTGGCCAAAAAGAGCAATCTTCGGTAATCTGTCATCCTTCATCCGCACAACCTGACCTAGCCACCAGAACCATTCCTTCATTATAGCCATAGAGAGCGGTATTGAACCACATTTTTCTTACAGCCTATTGTTTGAAATACGGTGAGTCAGCCGGGTGCTCCTCCTCCATCCCAATCTATTCAAAGCCTCCCTTTTTACACCCTCCCATGAAGTTCCCATTTCCTTTAAATCTTTCTTTATGACCTCCTCCCAACCCACCTGAGGACGAACTGCTTTCCGTTTAAACCTTGACGGTTGTCCGAAAAGAGCAATCTTCGGTAATCTGTCACCCTTCATCCGCACAACCTGGCCTAGCCACCTCAACCTTTCTTTAATTATAGCCCTAGAGAGCGGTATTGAACCACATTTTTCGTACAGGCTATTGTTTGAAATACGGTCAGTCAGCCGGGTGCCCAGAACAATCCTTAAGCAATTTCTATGGAAAACGTCTAGCAAATCTTCATCTGCTTTTCGAGGCGCCCATGGTTCAGAACCATATTTGGCTACTGTCATCATTGTAGCTTCAAATATTATAATGTTGATTGCAGACTTATATTCCTATTCTTCCAACTTTTTTTTTAACTGTGAAAAAAACCCCTGAGCCTTGGCTATTCTACTTTTAACATCTTCACTGCTCCCACCATTTCCACCAACTATACTACCAAGGTAAGTGAAGCTGCCCACTTGATCAATCTTTTCATGACCCAACGTCACCTTTTCATCTTCACTTATTCCTAGCCTAAGTGACTTAGTCTTCTTAACATTAATTTTCAAGCCTATTCTAGCACCCTAAACTCGCAAAACATCTAAAAGTTCTGTTTTGTCATGTTTGGGCCTCGGGTTGAAATGGCAAGTAAGGAACTTATTATTCCTTTGCATCAAATTCATAAAAATGGCAGTAGAGATCCCAAGTTCCACTATATTCCGATATTCAGAATTCCGGTATTCCGCGATTCATCGGTGTGTCCTGAGCAGCAATTGTGATCATATTGGGGAACATGGGATAGAGGAAGGTCAAGAGTCGGTCAATCATGCAAGATTACACATGCTCTCAATGTTCAATTAAAAATGTTACAATATGGTTACGAGGGTTGGTCGCTGGAATTCAAAATTCCCTCTAATAAAATTAATGCATGATCCAAACCTCATTCAACTATAACATTCTCACCTTTGTATTGCAATTGACTGATTGAATTTTTCATTTAAAATTAATTATCTGCATAGCTTGAATGATTTCCTAGAAATCTCTTTTGACAAATCAAACAGTTCGTGGTAACAAACTGCAAGTAAGGAGCGACCCGGCTCAATATGGACCGAAACTCTAACAAAGGGAATTTTAATACCAATATATACATCAAAAGAATCAGATTTTTGTGCTGATTTTAAATACATAAGTTTCATCAAGCTTAGTCTTACCTATCAAAAGTTACAAGGCTGAGAAAATTTGCCTTATAATCGGAAAAAGGGGGAAACAGCCCCTACAAGCCATATAACTTTAATGAAAATCACACCATCAGATTCAGTGTATCAGAGAACCCTACTATAGAAGTTTCAAGCTCCTATCTAAAAAAAAAATGTGGAATTTTTTTTTTCCAGAAGAATGATCACGGATGCGTGTTTGTTCGTTTTTTTTCGTTTTTTTCCAGTGGTGATCGTATCGATCTTGTAGTCCTGGAATATCGTGAGAGGGCTCATTCGAGGGGGCTACGGGGGATGATCTTTCCATGGAGGATTTTTCCTTGGGGGAAGGGACATTTCTATGAAAGTGGCGCCGGATTTCCCAGTATTATTTAAAATACGATCAGAAATTAAATAAAAAAAAAACAAGTTTTTTCAACTGAAAGTAAAGAGCAACATTAAAATTAAAAACGAATAGAAATCATTACGTATCTGACATATACATATATGGGGAGGGGGGGCTCGCCCCCTAGTCAATACCTCGCTCTTTAAGCTATCTTTTTTTTGTACATCATCAGAGCTATTTATTCTAATTAACAGCCTTTGTGATTAAGGGGTCACTCTTAAAGAATTGGAACAAAATTTGAACTTTAGCGTAAAGAGCGAGGTATTGACTAGGGCTCGAACCCCCTAATATACGTAATAAATATATATGAATATAGAAGTTCATTACGCAAGTTTATTCGTAAGTTACGTCAGAGCAGCCATTTAGCCCAAAGAAAATAAAATTAACATGCAAATGTCGTTTTAATTATTCATGTATGGTAAAACCAAACTCAAAGTTGTATTAATTCAAAAACGTTTAAAAATTAAATAAAAAAAAGTTTTTGTGACTGAAAGTAAGGAGCGACATTAAAACTTAAAACGAACAGAAATTATTCCGTATATGAAAAGGACCATCCCCTCCTGAACGCCTCGCTCTTTACGCTAAAGTTTGACTCTGTCTCACAACTTTATTTTTAAAACAATAAAAAACTATAGCGTAAAGAGAGAGGCGTTGAGGAGGGTACAGCCCCTTTTATATACGGAATAATTTTTGTTCGTCTTAAGTTTTAATCTCGCTCCTTACTTTCAGCTAAAAAAAACTTTATTTTTATTTAGTCTAAAATAAGCTTCAATATAGCCTAAGCAGAGATAATGCTCTACCCTTGCCTGCAGTAAATATCCGTAAAGCTTCAATGTATACATATTTTTTTCCCAAAGCCACTTCACATGGTCTTATAAAATTAGGAGGGGTTCACTTGATTAGAAATTGAAAGTTCTAGTATCCTTTAGAAGAGTCAAAAGTGATTGGAGGGTTACCAACTCCCTCCCACAATGCAAAAAGTCGAAAATCAATGTTGGGAGTGAAAAAACATGTGTAGGCCACTCAAAGTTGAAAAAAACTAAGTCTGAAAATCCCAAGAAAAGGAGTTGTTCGGAACTGATATTATAAAGTCTTTTGAAAAGTATTGCTTGGTTTTGGGATATGTATAAACCCGAGAAAATACTAAAAATATGAAACAAATCTTAAAATATGAAAAAAGCGGTTAAAACTCTCAAAATCTAAAAGTATTACATCGGATTTAAGAGGGTTATCAAGAAAAAAGAACTTGTTAGAAGTTAGTGAAATAAATTCGCTATTGCCCCCCCCTTTGACAATGTAACACTTGACGGTTAACGCTCCAAGATCGCTTTGCCACTCTGTCTGTGAAGTTCAATTTTCATGTACTGGCCTTACTAAACCGAGAAGATAGTAAAAAAAGAAAATATGAAACGAATCTTAATATATAGAAAAAATCAGTTAAAACCCTGAAAATCTAGAATTTTTATGCCGAATTTAGGGGGAGTACTAATAAAAGAACTTGCCACTATTGTCCCCTTCGTCAATGTAACGATTGGACGGTAGCGATCCAGTATCGCTTTGCCACTCTGTCTCTGAAGTTGAATTTTCATGTACTGGCCTTACTAAATTGAGAAAATAGTTAAAAAAAACAAATCATGAAATACAGAGAAAAAATCGCTTAAAACCCTCAAAATCTAGAAGGATTAGGCTGAATTTAGGAGAAATATAAAAAAAACTTGTGTCTGTTGTCCCCCTCCGTTAATGTAACTCCTCACCGGTAATGCACCAATTTCGCTCTGCCACTCTGTATTTGAAGTTGAATTTTCCTGTACTTGCCTTAATAAACCAAAAAATAGTAAAAATTTGTTTTAATCTTAAAATACAGAGAAAAAACGGTTAAAACCCTCAAAATCTAGAAGTATTACGATGAATATAGGAGGAATATCAAGAAAAAAGAACTTGTTAGGAGTTAATATAAATAGTTAAAAGATATGAAACAAATACTAAAATACAGAGAATAATCTGTTAAAGCCATCAAAATCTTGAAGTATTACGCCAAATTTAGGAGGAATATCAAGAAAAAAGAACTTTTCTGAGTTTGTAAGATAAAGTCTTTATTGGTCACCTCCACCAATGTAACGTCTGGCCGGTATTACCCCCCCCCCCCTATCACTATGCCCCTTTGCCTTCGAGGGGAGTTTAAAAAAAGAGTCGAAGTGTATGTCAACCGCAAACGCTAAAAGTACCAGGGCCCAAGAAGGGAGTATAGAGACGTTTCCCTTAAAAAATGTCAAATCTTAAAATAAAGAAAAAATCGATTAAAACTATAAACATCTAGAGGTGTTTTACGTTGGATTTAGGAGGAATACAAAGAAGTACTGGTCTCTATTGCCCCCCCCCCTCCACCAATGTAACACCAGACCAATAATGAACCACAATCGCTTTGTTACTCTGTCTGTGAAATTGAATTTTCATGCACTGGGCCTATTTAATCACGACAATAGTAAAAACATGAAAAACAAAGTTAAAATATTGAAAATAATCGATTAAAACTCTCAAAACGTGGACCCTATAGTCCTAGAAAATAATAAAAACATGAAAGAAATGTTAAAATATGGAAAAAAAATCACCTAAAACCCTTAAAAGCTAATATTCCCTAAGTAAAAATGGCCCCCAGATGTGCGTAAAAATGTAAAACAAGGTTTTCAAATTCGAGAAAGTGTTAATGTCCTAATGCGAAATTCCAAAAAGTGTGAATACAGAAAATGTATGTCTTTTCCAGTATTAAAAAAAAACTTCCAAAAACTAAGTATTTCAAAGAAAAGTAAAGATCTCCATTAAACCAAAAATGAACAAAAATAAAATTAAATAGTCCACGAAGCGTAAAACTACCACAAATCCGTATCGACAAATATATGAATCCAAAACGAAACAGAAATTACAATTAATAACCGAATCAATCTCAAAAAAAGACGGAATTAACATGGGTATGGCTCAAAACCCCTATGGCTTCCCAACGCCAGAACATAATTTGCACTTTACTGAATAGTTAAACAAAGCAAAATACGGTCAAACTCTAGAACTCTAGAAGGGTTTATGGTCTAAGACGAACTCCCAAAATCTGAGTTTGATCAGTCCAAAAATATAAAAAAAATAAGAAAAAAGGGTTTATATTAAAATAAAGTGAAAATACAGTCAAACTCTAAAACTCTAGAAGAGTTTATGTCCAAAGATGAACTCTCAAAATCGGAGTTTGATCAATCCCAAAATAAATAAAAATCGGGGAAAAACTTGATATTCGAGAAAATCTAAACTCGGTCAAACCTTAAAACCTTATAAAGGTTTAATGTTCTAAGACTAACTCCCAAAATGGGGGTTTGATCAATCCAAAAATAATGGAAAATCGGGGAGAGGCTTGATATTCAAGAAACTGAAACTCGGTCAAACTCTCAAATCCTTGACAGGGTTACTTCGGCTAGACAAACTCACAAAATATGAGTTTGATCAATCAAAAAAATACCCAAAGTAGGGAAAAGCTTTATATTAAAACAAAGTGACAATACGGTCAAATACTCAAGCAATAGAAAGGGTTAGTGCTAGGTTTCGACCCCTTGTTCTTTTCTTTTGAAAATAAATGACCTGTTTTCTTTTTCGTAATTACATTAGCTTAGATTTGCCTAAAGGATAATTTTAATGATAATTTAAAGTCTCATTGCTAAGCTAAACTTGTTTTGGAATAAGCAAGCTTTCAAGCTAAATTTTATTTTTGCCTTCCTGACCTGGGCAATTGAAAGATAATATTATTCAAAAGAAGCCAGGGATTTGAAATTTTTTTTAGCAGATTGATCAGGGCCAATCTAAGATCCACCCCTACAGAAAGTGCTTTTGTACAGACGTGGTGTTTTTATTAGTAGTCTACTTAGAGACGCCGTTTAGGGAGTCTGTCTTGAGAATTATACATGTGTGTTTTGTGACCTTTAAGAAGAATACAAGTTAGCTATTTTCGACAGCGGTGTGATATTATTTTTCCAGGAACCCAGGCAGGGTAGGAAAAGGAGTTTGCGAGAAGTGCCGGCACTAGTATATCGACAGGAGGGTCGTTTACCCTTCAAAGAGATAGCTAGATATATTAGTGGTGACCCAAGTGGCGGTACCTTTGGCCTAGAGAATTGGCTGTTTGACCGTTTGATCACGCTACCATTCCCTGGATCAGTGTATACCGTAATAGGATTTTACCATACTCCATATTGACGATATAATATTTGGCACCGGCGAGGCTTTCCCCTCTAACAAGTGGTGCAGCCCCATTTCCGTTCCAATATCTGGTGGCAGTAACTATTGGACCTATCGGTAACACTGATAGTAAGAGAATCAGCATTTCCCGAAAAGACGATTTAATTTAGCCTACACAGTAGCCTATTGTGAGTACACATAAAAAATTGCTAGAAAAAACGTAAGCAATCAAAAATTGAAAAAATCTGAATGGGCGTTGCCTAGTTAGAATAAAATAAATTTAATATATCATACAACTACGGATAGATTTCGGTAAGAAGAGATAGGCTGTAAAAATATTGCGGAAAATTGAATGGGCGTTGCCTAGTTGGAATATATTAATATTTTACAAATAAATATATCACGCAACTAATCAGCGTGCGAAAATAATCGGCTAATTGAGATTAAACAATATATCGCGAGATAAGACTGGAAGCTAATTGGACCATTCGAGAAGGAATTTTCATCTGAGTTGAAATAATAATTGATCGCTGAATTTAGAACTAATGTCGGTCAGAGATAATACAGATAAGGAAGGAAGAAATATGGAACAAACGGACTCAGAAAATGAATTAAGAGGACATAACCAGCGGCGGATCCAGGGGGGGGGGCGGGGGCCCTAGGCCCCCCAAGATTTTCTGGCGCCCTCTCATCCATCGTGCAAACGACCCTTTTTGTGAATGATTCAACTAAGGCCGACGCTAAAAAAAAAAATCGGATACGCCGTCATTTTTTACTTTCTTTTTATCACATTATCTAAAGTTCAAATCCGACACTGCACGAATCATGATTATTGGGTTTATTTTTGGGACGTGCTAAACGAGCAAAACATTTTGTGAATGCTTACGAGAAACGCATGTCTTTGGGGAGTTGCGTGGGTGGTTAGATCCAACCGGCGGGAGGCTAGGCGCGAGCGACCCTGCCACTGCCTTCGGAGTATTTATGCTCCGTGTGTTAGACCAATTAGACGGAAACACATTTAAAATGGATCGGAAAAAAAAATCAGGGCATGAATATAGAACAGAGAAGAAACACAGAATGATGGCGGAAAGCCGTAAAGGATCGAGGGACATCTCTGATTATTTTGCCAAGAAACATCAGATTAAAGGTAAGCTTTTAAAGATAGAACAATAAGGAAGGAGTGTCGTTTAAAGTGGGTATCAACACTTCTAATTTCTAGCTTTAGCCCATTGTCGGATAGCTTTCCTGATAAGGCTCATTCGTCAAGCTTCATCGCTTACCAGCTGCTTTTGTTGTTATATATTGCATACGGTCCCTCTTGTACAGTGTTCTTCGTATGCAATTTGTCCGAAGCGTTTGACCTGATTTTTACCAGCCCACTCGTCTCGCCTGACGGTTATGATATTGGCTTAAAGCAGTATTTTTACCGACACACTGTGTCAGCTCTGAAATTATCTTTCAAATTCTTGCAGTTAAAGCTCTCTCTTTAGCCTTGTAAACTTCGGTGATAATTGTTTCGGGTTTCAGCTCTTGAAAAATATTTGTTAGCATATGTCGGGGATCGGTTCTTGGGGTTGCAAGTTAAATTAGTGATGTTTAGGGTGGTATTTTATTTTAAAGTCCGGGTTTCCTAGAAATAGTTTTGGGGTATGAAAGTTCAAGATTGTTGGGGGAGTTTAAAGTTAATGTTGCTGATTCAGTTTATTTTCAAATTTCGTTCCAATTCTGCCTTCACCATGTTGAGAGTTAAATCTACTAAAGCAAGCCATTATACAAAGTGTATATACGTTTACAATAAATGTCTTGTGCAAAATTTAAAAGAGAAACTTTTTTGTTAGATGTTGAGACGACGGCAACTTCTGATGCCCACTCTGAGTCGACGGTCGGAATGCACAAAAACGCATTCAGCCAGGAGAACGAACTGTCACCAACAACTCCGTCCACTTCACAGACGGCCTTCATAACAAACTTCGGCGAAACGACACACACTGATCAGCTGACTGAAGGATCAAGAAGCAGTACTCAAACCTTGGTGGTACATAGCCCAACACTGATTTCAGAGTCCCCGCACCCGCAGCAGAATCAAAGCGCTATTTTTTCGCCTGAAACTGACTTCACGCCGTCGAATGACTTTGGTATTGCAGTAGCGCTGAAAGAGCGAAATCAGTTGTCTTCTGGCGAAATTATGTTTTTTATGAGCGAAAGGTGGAAGCCGAAGAACCAATCTGATCTTCCAGTCTCGACACAAAAGAGAAAAGGTGGCGAAGTCAAGCGTCGCTTGAATACCGAACATATTGCCCGGTATCCTTGGCTCGCAGTGAGTCGTCATCCAGACCACGAAGGCCTTTGGTGCAGTGTTTGTGTTTTGATGAGGACCAACAAAAGTGGAGGAGGATGGTCGACTTTATCTGGAGGCGGCGGAGGGCAAAAAATGGAAAAGTTGGTCTTGAAACCGCTAAAAGACTATTCGAAACTTACCGGGAAAGATGGTGCGCTGACAAACCATGCTGAAGCACAGTTTCACAAACACTGCCAGGAAAAAGCTGCCGCACTGCTAACAACGTTTCAGCACGGTAGTCAAGATCAAGATATCAGGAATGCTCTGGACTGTGAAAGGGTCAAGCAAATACAGCAGAACCGTGCACTCTTGAGAAGCGTTGTTGAAACTGTCAAGCTTTGCGGGGCACAGAATATCCCCCTTCGTGGCCACCTTGATGATGGCAAACTTGATATCCAAGACTCTGATGTCATTACAGCAGTAAACGACGGGAATTTCCGCCACCTACTTCGGTATCGGATTCAGAGTGGAGACTCGCAACTTAAAAATTTACTTGAAAATGCACCGAGCAACGCCAAATATACGAGTAAACAGATCCAGAATGAACTGATTGGAACAATTGGGGAAATGATAAAAACCGAAGTAGTGAGAAAAGCAAACAACGCAACGGTTTGGTGTCTTCTTGCGGACGAGTCAACAGACAGGCAGACCAGGGAGCTGATGGTCATTGTTTGTCGTTATGTGTGTAAAACCGAGCAGGGATACGTGATTCGAGAAGATCCTTTTGCAGTTGTCGATGCCTTTCAAACCCAGTCAAGACTCGCTGGAGATGAGGAAAGTGACGACGGTAGAAGCATCGAAGAGAAGCTAGACGGCAAGAGCCTCGGGAAGCTGCTGTTGAGTGAGGTCAGGAAGTCAAATCTGGATTTGTCAAAGTGTGTTGGTCAAGGATACGACAAAGCTGCTAGCATGGCAAGCTTGACAAATGGTGCTGCTGCTGAAGTTAAACGCCAGTGTGAACTGGCAGATTACTTCCACTGTGTGAGCCATGCCACAAATCTCTCATGTTCAAAGATAGTTTCAGTTCCCATTCTGCGCAATGCCCAAGACGTTGTTCGAGACACAATTTCTCACCTCAGCTCAAGTGCCAAGAGAACAAGACTTCTAAAAAAGCATCTTATCGCGGACAAAGCTAAAACAGAGACACTCGTCAGTCTTTGTACCACGAGATTTGTAGAGAGACACGAAGCAATCAGCAGGTTTTGGGACTCCCTTCCGTCGATCGTTTCTGCTCTGCAGGAGATGGAAGGATGGCACGATCGAGAGGCAAGTAGCAGAGCTTATGCATTACGATCCTGCATTGAAAAATCAGATACACTCGTAGGACTGGTTTGCCTGAATTCGTTTTCGTCGATCATGAAACCTTTGGCCGAGTCACTACAACAGAAGGATGGTGACCTCGTGAGAGCCTTGTCCCTCATTAGCAGCGTGAAGGCAATGCTGGAAGATATGCGATCACATGCCGAAACCAAATTCAGACTGCTTTACGAAGATCTTCTGAAAATGGCCGAAAAGATTGATGCTACCATCAAGGTAACGCAGCCACGCATAGCTTCACGTTCTACATACCGGGCAGGGGTACCCAAGATGGATCCAGAAAGTCATTATAGGATGGCGGCATTTATTCCAGCCCTGGACGCCATGCTGCTTGATTTTAAGGAGCGGTTCAGCTGCCATTTTACGAATGCTGCAAAACTTTCAGCTTTGATCCCGGCTGTGGTTAATGGCAAACGCTGGGAGGACGTTCAGCCAGGGTACGAAAAGTACAAGGAGCTGCTCGTGGGTACGGAGATAGACGTTAAAACCGAGTTCGAGATTTGGAACAAGTATTGGTCTAAGGAAACCGTGCAAAAACCGAAAACAGCTATTTCAGCGCTGAATAGTTGTCAGGAAAATGTATATCCCAACATCTTCGCATTGTTGACAATTCTCGCGACGCTTCCTGTGTCAACCTGTGAAGCAGAACGAATGTTTTCAAAGGTTGACAGGAAATGTTCATCAATACGAAGCACGATGACTGAAGAGAGGTTGGAGGCTCTACTACTCATGCAGACTTACAGAGACGAACTGCCGAAAACAGACGATTCTATCGATATGTTCGCTCTCAGAAAAGCTCGCCGATTGAGTTTAGTTGTGTAGTGTGGTACTGTTTTTATTTTCTTTTGCTACGTTTTACCTTTATGAGCATATTTGGCAGTGTTTTCATATAAATAAAGAGCTATCAAATTAGTCCTGTATAATCAGTTTTTGGCGCCCTATGTCCGGCGCGACCCCCCCCAAGATTTTTCTCTAGATCCGCCGGTGGACATAACTACGGAGAAAATCAAAGTAGTGGGGCCTCAAGATCCAACAGGGGTTTTCAAAAAAGTAGTCATCTAGATATGGCACAATGTATGTTAAATTTCATGGAGGGTGACAGAAGAGCCAAAAAACGAAAAGATGAGGCTGATATAATAGCCAGAGACCAAAAAGAGGAGAATGATAGAATAGCTAGAGAGAAAAAAGAGAGAAACATCACCAAGATTTTAGAACCATGATAGACCTAATAGAAGTGCAACAGGGAATTCCAGAAAGTGAGATTTTATTGCAACTAACTTCTAGGCTATCGGATGGCCGTAATAATTTTTATAAGGAACAATTGAGGAAGAGTGAGAATTATCAAACATTAAATGCTAAGACGGAAAAATATGCTACTTCGTTGACTATGCTGGGAGGTGGACCGTCTCATAAAACAAAAAGCGAGGCTAAGTAAGTCACCCTGTCGAAAAACTAAATGCTTGATACTCCAGATCAAAATGTTGATAATCCGGAAAAATGGGATGCGGAAGTGGCTAAGCCACATAATATTGAAAATAAGACGCGCGAAGATGATTTTTCGTTAAAATTTTCAGAAAATAGAAAACTTCAGAACACTTTTACCGAATATGAGACGCCGACAAGTATATGCCAAAAAGAAGCCCTGATTGTACCAGAGAAAATGAGAAGAAATTTATTGTACGCGCTTTTCCTCGTAAATTTTAAGAAATTTTAGCACAATGTTAAGAACCAAATGTTGAAATTCAATTCCCATTTGATGACGATTTATTTAGTATTACGACAAAAGAAAAGAAAACTAAAAAAGAGAACTAGTGGTGACCGCAAGGCTCTCCATTACAATATTTGGTGCCAGTGAGGCTTTCCACTCCAATAAAGTGGTGCAGCACCATTTCCACGCCAATAGTTAGTTTTCCAAGACTAGCTTCGAAAATCTGAGTTTGATCAATCCAAAAATAATAAAAAAAACTAAAAAAAGCTTGATATTCAAGAAAATTGAAAATTCTGTCACAATCTCAAACCCTAGAAGGTTAATGTCCTAAGTCAAACGCCCAAAATGTGAGACAGCCCCAATCAAAGTGCAGTGCCCTCCCCATTTATATACCCTATACGCCTTGTATGCTCTTAGCCAGAATGCTCCCTCGAAGCACCTGAGGAACCTCCACGAAGGTGGAAGAGCGAGGGGCCCTCCCGAAGAGCCCTCCTCAAAGGATTTCCCCAAGGTGTACTGGAGACCGGCATTCCTAGGATATCTGACAAGATGTTCGTATATCCCGTGACAAAAAATAAGGCTCTCGCAAAAAAATAAGGAATATAAATAGAAGCTGAGAATGACATAAAATGATGGGCTCTTCTAGGAACTACCTACCAAAAGAAAGTGGGTCTTCATAAAAAAGCTTGAAATGGGATGAAAAGCCACATTCCTTGAAACTGAGAAAATAACAATAATACGAAAAAAATCTTTAAAATATAGGAAAATAATCATTTAAAAAATAAACTTTGAAAGAAATCAACTTGTTTCCAAGTACTGTTTGATTTCAAAATATATCTTAAAATGCTTCCGTATCCGAAAACAACTTTGGAGAAACGCTAGATTGATATCCCCGTTAAAGGCAAAAGTTGAACTCTCAAAAGTTGAACTTTGATTGATCACGACATGTGCTAAAGAGGGTTGCAGACACCTCCTGTCTATTCTGTAATAGTACACCGCTTTGTTTCCATCCACTGTTTTGTTCCGCAGGAAATCTTGCAAATAGGTAGTCTCATGATTCAACATGCTTACCTTTATTTTTTGCGGTTTATGCAGGGAGCTCTTAGATTTTATTGATTAAGACACCTCATAAGGAGAGTTAAGTTCGACAACATGAGAGAATATTAAACGCGCTTCTGGAATTGTAAGAACAGAACATCACGCAAAATATACGAACATATTTTCCTTGTGATTTTGTTTGTGGGAAGTTTAACTGCTACGCGGGTGGACCTAGAATTATGTTTAAGGTCAGATATTGTCTAGACTTAGCCTCTGAGGAACACATATGTTCGCATTTGAGAAAAGGGGTGGGTAGCAGGCTAGAAAATGCGACAGTAAACCTACAACCTACCGGGGATAGCGAAAGACCCTCGAAAAAAAGGAATGGCAGGTTCTACATAGGGATTTAGGATCGCTACCATTATTCCGAGTTCTAATACTGTAGCTTCCAATATTCTAATCTTGCTGCAAAGACTTGTCTTTTTATTCTTCCAGACTTTTTTACTCTGGGACAAAAAACCTGGGTTTTGGCCATCCTAATTTTAACATCTTCACTGCAACGTCTTCACTAATAATAATACGTGGGTAAGTGAAGCTGTCCACTTGATTAATCTCATCAATACCTTTTTACCTTCTCTTTTTGCCAAGGTTAGTGATTTAGTCTTCTGAACATTAATTTCATACCCATTGTTGTATCCTGAACTCTTAAAACCTCTAAAAATTCTTTCATTTCCCAACAGTTTCATCTAGGATGCTCGAATCGTCAGCACAAATGAAGTGTTGGAGAGGTTTACTTCCCCAGTTTATCTTATGCCTTACCATTGTTTTTCCGATGCTCCTTAGGACAAAGTCCATTAACTTGATCCAGGTAAATGGGGATAGAACACAATCCTGCTTAACTCCAGATTAAATACAAAACCAGCAACTAACCTCATTTCCTACCTCAACCGTAGCCATATTATTCTAATACATAGCACTAATCACTCTAATGTGTATGTCTAGTATCAAACAGAACAAATCAAACGTGGTATCAAACGTGATAACGAACTCTAAGTAAGGAGCGACCCGGCTCAATAGTAACCATAAGTCTAAAAAACAGAATTTTGATACCAATAGATATATCAAAAGGATTGGCTTATTTTTATTTCAAATATATTAGTTTTATTAAGTCTAGTTATGCTCATTAACGGCTACGAGCCTGAGAAAATTTGCATCATGTTTGAAGAGAGGTGAAAACACCCTCTAAAAGTGATAGAATACTAATGAAAATCACACCATCAGATTCAACGTATCAGAAAACCCTACTGTAAAAGTTTCAAGCTCCTATTTGCAAAATGTGGAATTTTGTATTTTTTGCCAGAAGGAGGATCACGGATGTGTGTTTTTTTTTCAGGGATGAACGTAGTGATCCATTGGTCCTAGAATATCATGATAGGGCTTATTCGAACGAATAATAAAAGTGCTAATACCTTTGTTAAGTGACCAAAAAGATTGGAGGGAAACTAGGGTCACTTCTCAAACCTCTTTTTTCCAAAATCGCCCAATCAAAATTATGAGATAGCCATTTCGTTCGTCATAGTTGAAAAGCCTAATTGCTACGCCTTTGAATATAATATGACCCCTCATAGCCCCAAAGGAAAGGTCTTTTTTTTCAAATCCCACCTCCTCTCCTCTCAGTGACGGCAAATTTTATATTCAAAATACATCTAATTTTAACTTTAGACGTCACCAACTCTTTTCTTTTTTATTAAATAGTAGCCGAATTGGACACACTATAAGTCACCATATACTATCAAAAACCTTCCAAGAAAAAAAAATTTGCCATTCCCGTGGAAAGGGGCGTCCTCCCCCAACAGGAAACCCTTCATACGGTGGCTATTTCTTACCATACCTCTAAACTCTTCCGGATGGTGACCCTACATGTCTCCTATAAAAACAAATAATAATAATAAAAAAATTCAAAATAAACTAATTAACTTAATAATAATAAAACAAATAAACCAAATTATCTATCAGTACAACTTTCTCTTACAGCACCAACATATTTACAAATTACAAAGACCTCAAAGAAAGTTATAATAATACCACTCTTAAACGTTATCTTTTCATTTTTCCTTTTTAACTATACTTTGGCTACTATTTAACTCCAAAAACAGAACAAAAACAAAATTACAAAAACTGACAACGCTGTTTTACCCATTTATACATACACTGAAGCACACACTCACAACATATATCCTCACACATAATCTACATCTTTCCAATAAACTCTTCAACCAACAACTCCATCCACTCAATATCCACTCGTTCTTTCCACCTTTCAGTTTCACTTAAACGCGCTATCATTTTCCTGCAATCATAGCCAAACCTTCTTAACTCAATCCCTTTTCTCTTCTTCATTCTTTCCAATACATATTTAAATAGTTTCATCACAATCAGCACCACAGCTCGCTCTCTCCTCTCATTTCCAGGAATTTCTACATTCAGTTTAATCAACCTTATCTTATCTTCCTCCGTATTTTAAATTACTCCATGATCTCTTAAGGCACTAAAACACTTATCTA
The DNA here is from genome assembly GCF_049724085.1 of Artemia sp. Qi Xiang Cuo. Taxonomy (NCBI): domain Eukaryota; kingdom Metazoa; phylum Arthropoda; class Branchiopoda; order Anostraca; family Artemiidae; genus Artemia; species Artemia sp. Qi Xiang Cuo. Next base: position 27,006,654 of record NC_142808.1, on the reverse strand, counting down.
CAATTGCTTCATTATATCTACAATTGCAAAATTCATGTTTCAGGCCATTTATCACTATTTCGTCGCAAAGCTTGCACTTTAGACTTTCATCTTGGGTAAAACGAATTACTAGATCTTGAAGCGGCAGTATCTCATGAATAAACAGAAACATAAATTCCTTTATAAACTGACTATAAGGTACACTATGCATTTTCTCAAACAATAGCTTAAAAATCACAAATGGTTGTTTTGTTTTCACGTGAAAAACCACTTCTTCTTCTTCCGTTTTCTTTAAATATTCATCCACTATCTTTTTCCTTTCGGTATTTTTCACCTGATCACTCAGCAAGCCTTAATTTTTCATTTCTTGAATACCCCATAATACTTCGTGGAGTTTCTCTGGCACATCCTCGATCATTCTTTGTTTTACTAGTTCATCCTCCTCAGCATTTATCACTGGTAAGGCACATCCTCTTATTATTTCACCGTCGATCCATTTACTACAGATCATCTCACAGACGTTTCTAATTCTCAGAGACTTACACACCTTTCGGAAATTTATAACACCAAGACCCCCCTCTTCTCGGAGCACATACAACATTTTCTTACTTACCTTTTGCAGCTTTCCCCTCCAAACAAAACGCCCAATACTCCTTTCTACCTTTTTAGCATTCTTTTCTTCAAGATTAAAAGCTGGTGCCAGATAAAATAGCAGTGGGAGATCATATGTGTTTACATACACTACTCTCTCAAACAATGACGCGAAGTGTGTTCTTTGATTGACTACCAGCAACCCCTCAATCTTTCGCACACGCTCTTCCCACAAGTTTTCCACATTCACTGTTCTTTCAAATAGCACCCAATACTTTCACTGACTGAGCCTCCTCGATCCAGACGCTATCATCTAACGGTGCACGCTCACCTATGTTTAGCAACTGGCTCTTTTTTCTGTGTATTTTTTACCAAGAAATGCTCCCCATACCACATTAGTCCTCTCACCACTTCCATTAAATTAGTCAAACTCTCAGGAAGGAAGGCCCCGTCATCTACAAAAGCCAGTGATTTCAAGGAGATATTTATCGTAATGGCAATCCCATGTATCCGCCGTTCAACTTACTTAAAAAGTGGATCTATATAAAGTTCGAATAACTAAGGGGCACTCGGATCCCCTTGTCGCACAACCTTTTTAAGCTTCAGCCTTCCACTAGTGTAGCCATTTATATTCACAACCGTCATCGGGTTCTTATATAAATTTTCAAACCACTCCACAAACCGTCGATCAAATCCAAAATTTTCCTTCATCAGTGTCCACAATATCGATCTTATAACCGAGTCATACGCTTTGACAACATCTATGCACAGCAGGAAAGCCATTATGGAAAACGCTTTATTTTTTGCCATTTCGTCGTCTCTGCATACCAACAAGTCAAGCAGCACGCTGAGAATATGCTGGGCCTTCTTTCCTCAAATACCACCAAACTGATATCCTCCCAGGATTCCAGGCATCACCTTCTCCATTCTCTTAGTTAAAAATTTTGATGTTATTCTGTAGTCACTGTTAGAAACCGATATAAGCCTCCAGTTTTGAAGGTCCATCCTATCACCTCCTTTAAAAAGGAGATATATCATGCCCACACCATCCTCTGGATATCCTTGTTCAACATAGCTTCTCACCACCAAAGTAAACAGATCCCCGATTTCCAGAGAAATTCTTTATAAAATTCGTATCCCAGTCCATCCACCCCAGGTGACTTGCCATTTTTCATTCCTCTTATTATTTTTTCAGTTTCCAGCCGGGTTACCTCCTGCAGTATCAGATCATTCTCTTCGATCTTTACCTTCCTAACTGGTTCAAAATCTGCCAAGGGAAAGGTCTTTAAGTTACAAAATTTGCCCCTCGTTTACGCATAGTATTTGTTATTGGGAAGTTTAAATACATTTTCTGGTGGGGGGAGGGATGAATTTTCTTTTGTTTTTTCCCACGGGGAAATTTTCCATGGAGACGAAAATTTCAAGGGGGATGAGTTGTCAGGGGAAATTATACACTGAGGGAATTTGCAAGAATTTTTTATGGGTCTCACTTTCCCTTTTCCGTCTCAATTTTACGCGTGGAGCTGTTAAGGGTAAATGTCCTGGGTAAACTTTCACTGAGACTGAATTTTCTGTGGGATATTTCTGTGGTAACGGCATTTCTCCGTGGAGGTGGGGTCAGATTTCCCGGCATTATTTAAAAAATGATCAGATAATAAATTAAAAAAAGACAAGTTTTTTTTTAACTGAAAGTAAGGAAAAACATTAAAACTTAAAACTAACAGAAATTATTACGAATATGAAGGGGTTTGCCTCCTCCGCAACACCTCGCTGTTTATGCTAAAGTTTCAGTTTTGTCCTAATTCTGCAAGAACAACTCTTGAAACACAAGGGTCGTTTATTCAGAACAATAAGAAGTTTTTTTAAGTACTAAAAAACTTTTAGTGTAAAGAGTGAGGTGTTGAGGAGGAGGCAACCCCCTTTATATACTTAATAATTTCTGTTCGTTTTAAATTTGAATATTTCTCTTTACTTTCAGTTGAAAAAAACTTGTTTTTTGGTTTAATACCATAAAATGACCTTTCATAAGGTTCCTATGAGTTGTATAGCCGTAGGCTCTTTCATGAAGCCCATAGGGGTGTACTTTTTATCAAATTTTGTCTTAGTAGCAGCCCAAAGTCATAATGGTTTTCAGCAGTCACATAGAGGAATACTTTCAATCGGTATATTGATCATGGGTTAAGTTGTCTTTTGGAACGGACCATAGGACAATAGGTTTTAAAAGGGATAAGAAAATTTAAAATTCATGGATACAAATAGATTGATATGACTATGACAAGGGCACCGTTTTGTCAAATTTTTGTTGATTGTTTGTGAATCTGTCAAGGAATATTTTCACAAGCGAGATGACGCAGCATGGACCTTTAATTCAACATTTTTATTTTACTATGAATATGAGGACCTGATGAAAATTTCTGTGGAACTAAGCCTCTGGAGCAAATGATGAAACTTTTCGAGGGCAAACAGGAAATGAATAGCCGTTTGTGGCTTATGGAACGTTTTGTCCTCTTGCACTGTGGCTCACGGGACCAGATATCCAATGGATCATCTTGTCCCGTGAAATCCTGTGGCCTCTGGGTTATCCCCCCCAAAAAAGCTTATTAACGATATTTATTCCAAAAATGATGGGAGATTACTCCTGGACCTCTTTGGCCCCAGGCCCCCCCAAACAAACAAACTAATTAGAGATATTTTATTCAAGAACTCATGGGAGCTGACCCCAGGCCCTCCATGTCCCCTCAAAATTTTGTTAGTTTGGAAAAGTGGTTGAATCCGAATGATCAGTTTCAAAGGTTATCAGTGCAGAAAAGGTTATTAAGCCAAAGAATGATGAATGATATCATAACATCATTGGAAACGTAGGCACGCGTGGTCATACAAGTGAGGGATTGAATTTCTTTGGAGCACCAAAAAAACTCTAGTTTGGTTACGGTTAAATTGCAAGAGTAATATTTTCAGAGAAGTTAGTGCTCACAGATAATGCAAACCTAAAGGTAATAGTCGACTGAAAGGGCAACCTTTTTGCTTATGTGTCTGGTAACACGTTACCGGCTGATAAATCCTTTCATTATAGTTCTGGTATTAGCATTCAAAATAAAGCAAGAAGAAGACGTACTGCTGTTACAATGTCAATAGCCATATTTTATCTACATGTCGGAAATTATACCTATGTAAAATTAATCTACTAATAGACAATGAGATCGCAGGCAAAATTAAAAGAGCATTGACAAATAATATCTGTAACGACTATAAAGACGAATCAACAAAAATAAAAAGTGCCTGCGAACATTAATATTGTTATTATGGATTCGGCCTAAAAACTATAATAATTTTTTTTTTCAGGCTTACAATAGCAACGGAGGGCCTTTCACACATGAAGGGTTATTACCCCTGCAGCAAAGTGAGTATCAATCTTGCAGTTCAAATATACCTATTCTAAAAGATAAATCGCCTATTAGCTTCCCTTCTCAGGAAGTTGGTCTAAGAAAACCAGCAGAAAAAGTGCCAGTTTACGAGAACAATCATGAAACGGATTTAAAGAACAAATTTATTGCCTCTTCCCCATTTTCTTCTCCTTCTCCCGAAGATTACTATACTAAACCTTTATTGTCTGAAAGATCCCAAAAGGCTTGTCAGGCTCTAGCTGAACTACGCAGAGGTATACCTCAAGAGGAAACTCAAGCAATCACATACACTCGTCCTGGTGATAAAACTCCTTGCACAGAATTTCATCCAATCTTAGAAGTTATTGAATCTGTTTTAGAGAAACGAGCTTTAGGCGAGCCAATTATGGAAGAAGAAGAAGCACCATTACCGAATGATGAAAGTAAGGATGAATTTAAGAAGCTGCCAACCGGAGAGGTTTATACCATACAGGAAGTTGAAGAAGAAGAAACATCCCCAACTGCTGGGGATGGGGTAACGAGTTTACGAAAGAAAGCCGAACAGCAAAGACTTTTGTCAGGTAGATTATTGGCTTCCCGCTTGTCCCTCTTTCTTCGCTATTGCTTTTAGCATGCTTTTTGTGGAAACTTACGGTCATATTCCAATAAATTATCCTCACCCCATTTGGATTTTGACTCGCTATTAAAATATCGTATTTTTTTTAAGGAAAATTTATTACAAACTATAAAGGAGATAATATAATAAAATAAGTGTGGTTTTTGTCGTTATTTGTATATACTGTATACTAAAGTATGTTTAGGCTACTTCTCAAAACATGCCTGCAAAAACATCCATTTTTATCCTTAATTTGGTTTCCCAGTGGTGTCTTGAATAGAGGAAGGGCCTAAGCCCCACCCTGGGTTAGTTACATTTTGCAGTCAATAAGAACAATTTTTAGGCTAATCTTAGGCATTAGAAAACAATCAGAAAATTCCTCTTGAATTTAAAGTTTTAGCTAAAATTTCTGGAACAAATTTGCCCGATTCAAATTAACAGATTTTTATATTATAATATAACTCTTTATTTGCCTACTGGGTTTTATGTCATGATTGAAATCATCAGACGACGAACATCACTTTTGAGTCCTGAGTTTATTTGGTTTCAGTCCGAACCACTGTTGTTTGTTTATATTAAACATGGTTTATGTAGCACAAAACGGAAACATCCTTAAAAACAATCGAATATAGTTACTTGTAAAGCATACTTGGTTCACATTTTCGTTGCCACGTGGCTAATGCTGAAATGCCTTAATTGTGCAGTGTTGAAAGAGATGTTCTTCTTTCTATCATAGACAGAATTTTTTACAGTTTCTGGAAGCAGCATCAAGGAGGATAGACGTAAAGTTTGTAGTACGCTAAACTTAGTGACAATTTATAGCTTGTGAAGCTTTAGTTATGCACAGCAAAGTCATTTACTGCTTTTTTGCAAAGAAGTTAGTTGTAGACCTTTCAGCAAGGTCAATTCTAATTTTAAGGGTACTAGATTTCGCACGAATAGAAACCCATGGCACTATCAACATACAGACATATTTTGTCACTAAGAAATTACACTACAAAAGATAATAACAACACTGCTTAATAAAAAATCTCACATATAGGGCAAAACATCAAATACATGCTTCTCCGGCAATTCTGGATATTTCCGTAATCACTCGTTTCAATATCTTAAATAGTAGCTCTAGAAAAGAGGTACCGACACGCAATTTTGTGTGGCCTTAAGTGTGGTATACCACACAAGGATAGACCCTTCGCTAAATCTCAGCTATCAGTTGAATCAAACACTTGCTCCTAATCTTTAAAATTAAGGACCAAAGGGGTCTGACGACTCAAACACATCTCCATTATTAATCGAAAAGGGTAATGTTGGTTGGCACCTCCTCTCCATTCCTAAGACCACACAGTTGTTCTAATAAAACTTTATTCACTAAAATATCTTCAGAAAGAAAAATATTTAGAAAATATTAGAAAAATCAGACTAAGCCTACAATATGCGTGGTGCGTGCTGACAGCTTGCCTATTATTGTGGAAACGGAACATTTTAACGGAAAAGGATAGATCTAAAAAATTGTGCCCTTGTGAAAAATGTGAAGTTTAGTACTAAGCGCGTGGAACGATCGCCCCCTTTGCATTTAGCATTTGCTTGAGTATGATATTAAGATGGACAGAAGTTAAACTAGAACAAATAAATTTTGACTCTAAGATCGCATCGTTTATGGCAAGTACTAAAGAACAGAAAAAGATTTTTTAAATGAAAGAAATGGAAGGGATATAGAGCGAATAAAAGTTATTCCAAAAACAGGGGGGTCCCCTTTCTTGAACTCCGCTCTTTATGTTAAAATTTTATAGTGCTTTAAAAATGTTTCTCCTTCAGGTTCAATGGTACTATTTTTTGAGGCCTTGTTATTAGAGAATTGGACAAAAAGCTCTACTTTAGCGTAAGGAATAGGGTTGATCAGGGGAGAGCCCACAAATTTCGGGCTGTTTTTTAATTGGTTTTAATAGCATACCGAAGGTTACTCTAAATGTCAAGAGGGCTACCATCTTCTCAAACCTACTTCTTAAATCAAAATGTAACTTTTTCACATTAATGTTTCGAGAAAAAATTTTTGTCTTGTATATTTGATTTTAGCACCATCAGCACTCATGCAGCATCTTTCATGATGCTTGTCTATTTGTTTTCTTTTTTCCTTTTTTTTTCTTTGTACCCGGATCAGTCATCGGACTGAACCACGGTTGTAGTTGGAAGAAGGGCTGTTCGAATAAACGTTTAGTGATCTTACTAAGTGATAAAATATATCATACCACAGAAAAGGGTCAATATCTGCTACTTTGTGCTACAAAACATCAATTTTTTACTGATTTGGGCCTCTGATAATTTCGAGACTGCTAGTTCAATTTTAACTATCAAAAGATCTTTATAAAACAACCTGGTTTCAAAAATTTCCCTTTTTTGAAAATTTTTGAAACCGGGTTCCTTTTTTTTGTATCTTGTGTCCTGTTCCTCCAAAACTGAAAAGATACGGCTATGCACTTTTGAACCTTTTTCAAAATCAGAGCCGTTCCTAGGGGGGGGGGGGAGAAACAGGTGCAGTTGCCCCTTGCGCCATGGCTCGGGGGCTCCGCAGCTGGGGATTCCTCATTTTGATCCAAATTGTTACTTTTATTTGGTTTTTTTCTGCTTATATTTAAGTTGGTAGCAATGGCGGATCCAGGGGGCGAGGGGGCGCCTCCCTAGTGTGGTCTTTAGTAGTGTAATTTACTTAATTAATGCAAGTTTGCGTTAATTAAACTTGCTCCTAAAGCAAGTTTATCGAATCAACCTATTTTGCCCCCCCCCCTAAGAAAAATCCTGGATCCACACCTGATTGGTAGGGGGCACTGTAACTAATTTTCCCCTGGGCACTGCCAACAACGGTTATGTTCGTAAGCTAGCCTTGGAATCGTGTAATTGTCATTTGTTGTGTTTTTTTGCTGTACTCTTTTTTCTTACTCTTTGTTTATCATCTCGTTCTATTTACAAAATGCTTTCTTTTGTTAGTTGTTTGTAAACCTTTACCCACACTGTGCTTCCAGAATCCTAAACTTAATTTTAAGTGTGTCATAATATTTCTATTTAAGTGATTATGTTTGACTCTTGTTTGAAGTAAAGAAATATTTTTATTACAAAACAAAGTTTTACCACCAGCAATGTATCAAGTTAAATTAATTTTAGAATTCTCTAGTTTTGACTCGATTGTGTTTATTTTTGAAAACACTAATGCTTGCTTCTAATATAAAAAAAAGTTTAAAGTGAAAAAAATAAATTTAAATAAGAGGCTGCGTTTTGGGGAGTTTGGAAGCACGGATTTTTTCTTTGAGTTCAGACAATCTCAAATTTCTTTGCTGTAGTTTAGAGTATAGCAGATTTTCAGTTAACTGAAACAAAAGTCATTGCTATTTGAGTTCCTTCAAGCGTAAACTCGAAAACCCATTCATTGGACGGGAAATCAATCATTCGAAAAACAGCGTTGCCTATTTTCTAATGATGGGTTATTTATGCTGTTCTTGTAAGACGTAATATTTTATTTAAAAATAGGTATTGAAGTGGTAAAGGATAGCTAAGTGTACTTTGACAAACGCGAGGACAGTAGTTCATTAAACTTATGTTATATCAGTTAAGGACTTGATTGAAAGTCAGGGTCTCTATTGCGTGTGAAAAGCACCGTAAAACACCAGAATACTTCCGTGTTTCAGGAAAGCATCAAAATTGGCTGAGATGTATTTTCGGGCTTGCTCTTTAATATGGCTTGATTACACAAGTGAAATGTTTCCTCGGAACGCCGCTAGGTGGCTTGAAATCCATGGTGGCCGACGAAAATATTAGTTTGTCAAAATGAAAAGACAGGGCCGTTCAAATAGACTAGTATGGGTTAATCGATGGCATAGGTTCTAAATATGAACAGAAAAATAACCCAAGTTCTACCATAGTGCCACTAGGTGCCTCAAATTCAAAATGGCGAACAAAAATAGGAGTTTGTTAAAATGCGTAGACATGACCGCTCAGACAGGCTAGTCAGGGGTAATCGAAGGCACTAGTATATGAAAGTAAGAGTGGACTAAAGTGATAATATCTGGAATTCTGTCTATTGTTCTGAATAATGATAAGAAAAGCATTTTGATACTAAACTAACTTCACAAAAATACATCCAGTTTCCATGAAAAACTAAAAGACTTTGCAACATGAAAAACCCGATATTCGCTACAAAAAAAAAAAAAAAAAAAAAAAAAAAAAAAAAAAACGCTTGTTAATCCAAACATGACATATTGCAAACGGTTTAAATTTGCCACCTTGTCGATTGCTTTTGTTCAACCTGTTATCCAGCGGTCAGTTTCATCTTTACTATAAATAACGTGCTCCTTGAAGTGTAAGTGTATGACGTTTTTGCCGTGCTCCTTGAAGGGTAAGTGTTTTTCCATTTCTTATAAGCTAAATAAAGAAGGGAATTGGTGGTTGAAAAATATGTATGCAAGAGATTACTCAGTGATTAATAAAGCGTATTGTTGTTGGTTATATCGGAAAGTAGTTCCTCTTTAGGAGGTACTGCCTCGAAGAGGCGACATAGACTTCTTCTTCAAACACGAAAACGATCAATATCAACTGAGTTTGACGTCTGATGGCCAGATTCGTGTTGGCGACAAGGCTGAACCTGCAGGTGTCTTAATCAGCTTAACATCAGCTGCTGAGGTTAACGTTCCAAGTGTTACAGCGAAACTGATGGACGGAGCTGCTCTGGTGCAAATGGGATTCTCATACGAATGATGGACATATAGCAATTGTGACTTCATTCTTTGATCGCATTGGAGTATCCGAATTATTTATTGCGTTTGGTGTCGGTACCAACCCAAAGTGACAGAATTGCATGTGACAGAATTGCAAGTACACGACCTTGAACGCTTCGTCATGAAGATATACTATGTAAAACAAGACTGCAACGACATGAATGAATTTAGGAAGGAAATATTTCAACGACAAAAGACCAAGAACATGCAGAGACTTCCTCCACATAGTACTTCGCTTTTACAACATATCCTTAGAGCTGCACTACAGTCAGGTCATGTGTGGAGTCTCAGCCTGGAATCAACACCCAACCTTTCCAGATTTTCTGACTTTGGCTGGTTCAGAGTCATTGATGGAAAGTGGCTTCCCGATTGGTTATGTTCTCTTCCACCAGCGTCAAAAGTCTGTTGCGAGGCAGTGCATTGTGGTTGCAAAAAAGGGTGTGAAAGAAGGTGCCACTGCAGTAAATTTGACCGTAACTGTAGCCCACAATGCTGGTGCAAATCAAAGTGCTTTAATTGTTGATCACGCGACATTTTTTTTTTTTTTTTTTTTTTTTTTTTTTTTTTTTACCAGAAGATTCGATTGATCTCTTTGTGTTCCTGATAAAATTACAATTCTTAAATGCTTTAATCCGTCCGTTTAGCTTCTGTTGATTCGTTTATCATAAATAAAGAGATGAAGAACTAACAAGTATTTAACTGATCTTGGTTTAGCAAATGTAAACAAAGACTATAAATTGGACGCGTCTTGGCCTCATACTTAGGCAATTTGTGCTGCACAGACTGTACTACTATTAGTCGTATGTCGGAGTGACAAAACGATATTTAAAACTGCTGCATTAATTACTTCACTCCAGCCTATTATATCAGGATCATGAACCTCGCACAATTCGGAAAAATGATATTTTCTTCCGCCATCTTCGATTTTAGACCCCAAGTGGATCAACGAGTCAACTAATTATAGACCCTAAGCGGATCAACGGTAGAACCAAGGTATATTTATGCGCATATACGTGCGTTTTCAGAATCTGAAGTATCGATTGCTCCTAATTCAACCAATTTGAAGTCATTACTTCTTGTTTTAAAAAACTCGTATTTTTCGACCGCCATCTTGAATCTTAAGTGCCTAGCAACAATACGGTACAATTTAGGTTAGTTGTACGTTTAAATTCGGAACCTCTGTCATCGCTTACTCCTTACAGGCCTATTTGAGCGGTCATATCTGTTCATTTTGACAAACTTATATTTTCGACTGCCATCTTGGATTTGCGGCACCTAGAGGCACTACGGTACAACTTAGGTTATTTTTAAGCTCATATTTGGAACCTGTGCCACCGATTACCCCTTACTAGCCTATTTGCACAGCCATGTCTTTTCATTTTGACAAACTCGTATTTTCGTACGCCATCTTGGATTTTAAGCCACCTAGCGGCGTTCCGAGGAAAAATTTCGCTTGCGTAATCGAATCGTATTAAAGAGTATGCTCGAAAGTACATCTCAGCCTATTTTGGTGCTTCCCTCAAACACGGAAGTATTTTGGTGCTTTTCGCTCGCATTACTCTGAATGTAAATAAAGCAGTAAGAAAGAACGAAACGGAAAAAAATTGGGGGGGGGGGGTCAAAAGGGTATTTTGGGGGTAAATAACAGGCTTGTTTCTGGTTTTGAATATGGTTTAGGCTTGAAGTCGGCATTATTTAGGCTCAATTAATATGATCAAGTTTGGATTGAAAAATCCAACAATATAGTTGCGACTATTACTGTGAAGCTTTATTATTTGTCTTACTCGTTATTAGAATTTATTAAATTTGTTATTCGCTATTTGATTATATTTATGCAAAAAAATACAAGAGAAATTTTAAAAAATAAATGAAAAAGGGTATTTTGTGCCGCAAATAATTATGTAGGCCTATAGCTTTAACAACGACAATAATATAATCTTATTTGTCACTTTACTATTAATCCTTTCACTTTAAATTGGGTGTATTTCACTCATATTTCTTGGAAGTATTCAACAACAGATATTAGGGAAAAAAGCGGAGTTTACAAGACACAGTGTTATTCTCTACCTTTAGGTATAATAGTAAACGCTGTCTCCTGAATTGAAAAAAGTAGGGCTACCCTAATTTGTGTCATCGAAATAATTGTTAATAGGTAAGTAGTTACGTGCACTTTTGCGTGACTACAAACCCTCACATGTTTTTCTCCAACGCGTAAGATTTGTTATTTATTTATTTATATATAAATGTTAAAAATATAAATATGAACTCAAATTTGTATTTTCAGATGTATGCATTATAATATATGTAATATTTAAACAAATTTAAAATACGGGTCTGAACATTTTTTCTTTTTTGAGTTTAGAATTTTCAGTCGAAATACCTATGCTCCTGAACAAACCATGAAAAAACTCCTATGAACCATGAATTAGGATATATAAAAATGCACAATCACTTCTATTGTATTTTGGAGCCGGCTCTTCACCCCTCCCCGAAAAATTCCTCCCGTATATAATTTTTTCCTACGTAGAACTCCTCCTTGGAAATTCCTCCTCCAAAAAATTACCCCAGGAAAAGTTCCTCCACAGGAAATACCCCCCGGAATATTTCCCCCGCGGAAAATTCCAGCCCCACGAAGAATTTCCCCCAAGAAAATCCCCTCCCGTAGAAAAATTCTCCAGGATAATTCCCCCTACCCCCATAGAAAATACCACCACACGCAAAATTGAGCAGCCAAAGAGAAAGTATAAAATACGTACTTCAAAATGTTGATCAGATGTCCTACGGGGTGACAAAATGACCAGATATCACAAAAAAATTTAGCGCAAGGGATGATTGGTCTTAAATCGCTATCGATTTATAAAAAAAAAAAACTATAGCTCTCAATTGCTGATCGAATGAGTTTAGACAAAATAAAAAGAAAAATGAATAAATGTGATTTCTTACAGGTACTAATAGACCCAACTTGCATTATGAGGAGCAATATGGGGACCAGCAGCAACTGCAAAAATTTGAAAGCCAGCAACAGCAAGATCTGCAGCAAAATTTTCAACAATTACAACAGCAGAACGCGCAGCACCAGCAACAAAAGCAGGAATTCCAAAAGCAGCAACATAATATGCACCAGATTGATCAGAGTGTCCAAAATCAGACAAAACAGTCCAGCAGCCCTATTCCATCAATAAGATCTAGATTCTCTTCACTTTCTTCGCTTACCCAACCGTTTTTTACGAAGTCTGTAAGCCAATCCGATAAGAATACCTGTCTCTCGCTGAATCAATTGACTGAAAATCAAGGTGGTCAGCAATATATTTCACAACAAGGCCCAAGTAGCCATAAAATAATGGAAAACCAAGAAATAATATCCAACAACTTTGGTAGCCAACATCAGGACCAGCAAAGTTTCCAAAATAAACCTAACTTATCTCACCAAGTGAATGATCATTATGTGCAAAATACGAATGTGCCTCATATAATAAACTCATATAATAATCAGTATCAAAATCAAGCATACCATAAAGTTACTAGTCTAGTGTCGCATCAGGCTGAACAAAAACATGACAATCAAACTCAAAGTGCGTTTAATAGCCAGCAAATGAATAATCAGAATTCTTCAAATCAATCAAACCAAAGCAGCTATTTTCAGGAAAACAATATAAATAATCAAGTTTACATATCAGGAGACAGCAGTTGTCATGCTATGGCTAATGACAATCCACTCCCTTCTGCTAATCAACATCAAGGGCTTCAAACTCAGGCATTGACAAGTGATGCTCAGTTGCCTCAACAAAACCAGACGGGTTTAATGCCTTTACAGCCGAATCAGGGCAAAAACGCCTTCTCAAATAATGCACAAACCTTACAGCACAATATTCATCCTTCTCAAACTTATGGAAATCAAATTTTTCACCAAACAAGTCAGTCAGGAGTATCAGCTTCACAGAACCAATGGTTATTGCAACAAAACTTACAAACAGGTCTGTCAATGCATCAAACAAGTCAGCAAGGCTTTGCTCCCTCTCAATTGAGCCAGTCGAATCAAGATCAAACCCTAAATCTAGTAAGAGCTATCGGTGACATAAACTCCCAAGCTATAATGAACACTCAGCCTCGCCCAATAGTTTCTTCCCAAATATCCAGTGGACTCACAAGTGTAACCCTTTCTCCAAGTGGAGTCCCGCCACCAGCAGGAGTACTGGGCTTTGGAGTTCTGGTAAGTAGCCTACCACCGATACATTTTTGAAAATTTTTTCACAATGTCTCTTAATATTGTAAATTTGAGCTCAAATTATTTATACCTTTGTGAATTTTGATAGCTCGGCAATTTATATTTATTAACAAACTTCAAACAGTATGGTAACGAACTTCAAACAGTTCGTGACCCGGCTCAATAGTAACCGAAACTTTAAAAAACGAAAGTTTAATACCAATAGACACATCAAAAGAATAGTATTTTTATGCTGATCTTAAATATATAAGTTTCATTAAGTTAGGCCTACCCATCAAAAGTTACGAGCCTGAGAAAATTTGCCTTATTTAAAAAAAAGAAGAGGAAAATCCCCTAAGAGTCATGGAATGTTAATGAACATCACACCATCAGATTCAGCGTATCCGAGAACCCTACTGTAGAGGTTTCAAGCTCCTATCTGCAAAATTGTGAATTTTGTAATTTTTGCCAGAAGAAAGATTACGGGTGCGTGTTTGTTTTTTGTTTTTCCAGGGGTGATCATATCGAAGCAGTGGTCTTAGAATATCAAGAGAGAGCTCATTTGAATGCAAATTAAAAGTTCTAGTGCCCTTTTTAAGTGACCAAAAAGATTGGAGGGTTACCTGGCCCCCTCCCAGCCCCTTTTCCCCCAAAGTCGCCTGATTAAAATTCTGAGACATCCATTTTGTTCATCATGGTCGAAAATATAATAACTACGGATTTGAGGATGACTTAGCCTAATTGCCCCGCTGTCCCCGGGGGAAGGGCTGCAAGTTATGAACTTTGCCCAATGTTTACATATAGTATTGGTTATTGGGAAGTATACAGAAGTTTTCAGGGGGGATTTTTTTGGTGTTGGGGGGGGGGGGGTCGGGTGTTACGCGGAAGGATCTTTCCAAGGAGGAAGTTTTCATGGGGGAAGGGACATTGCTATGAAAGAAGCGCCGGATTTCCCAGCATCGTTTAAAAGACGATCAGAAATAAAACAAAAAAACAAGATTTTCAGCTGAAAGTAAGGAGCAACATCCAAACTTAAAGCGAACAGAAATTATTACGTATATGAGGTGGTTAGCACCCTAGCCAAAACCTCGCTTTTTACACTGAAGTTTTTTTTAGTACTTTCATGAGAGCTATTTATTCTAATTAAACGGCCTTTGTGATTAAGGGTCATTCCTAGAGAATTGGAACAAGATTCGAACTTTAGCGTAAAGAGTGAGGTATTGACTAGGGGGCGAACCCCGTAACATACGTAATAAAAATATACGAATATTGAAGTTTTTTACGTAAGTTAATACGTAAGTTACGCATATTTGTTACTAATAAAAACGTTCGTAAATAAATTTAAAAGTTTCAGTGCTCTTTTTAAGTAATTAAGAAACTGGAGGTGAATTTGGCCCCTTCTTCCACTCCCTTTTCTCAAAATCACCCAATCAAAATTTCGAAAAAGCCATTTAGCCAAAAAAAGTGAAATTAATATGCCAATTTCGTTTTAATTATTCATGTACGGTGAGCCAAAATCGAAACCTGCATTAATTAAAGAACGTTCATAAATTACGTATATGGAAGGGGCTGTCCCCTCTTCAACGCCTCGCTCTTTACGCTAAAGTTTGACTCTTTCTCATAACTCAGTTTTTTTTCTAAATAAAAAACTTTAGCGTAAAGAGCGAGGAGGGGACAGCCCCTTTCATATACGGAATAATTTCTGTTTGTTTTAAGTTTTAATGTGGGTCCTTACTTTCAGTTTAAAAAATTTGTTTTTCTTATTTAATTTAAACATTAAAAATGGCATGTAGTGAACTTCGTGCCTCTTAGAAAAAGTAAGTAATTACAATAGCTCTTGCGCCATTTTGGTCTGACTGTAAAAAAGATTTTTTATTTATTTGTTTTAGTCAATTAAAAAATGTAGTCCAAGAAATTTTTTTCAAAGAAAAGTAAAGAGGTATATCAAAACCCAAAATAAGCAGTAATAAAATTGTATGATTATTCAAACTTCAAGACAAACCGGAATTACTATAAACGAATAAATAAAACCTTAACCGGAAAGAAATTAAAATGAGTAATTACACAAAACAAAAAGACAACAGTTGCTGCCATATATGAAAAACGAATCCTACAACAAATGAAAGTTTAAATGAATACTCATGTCAAACTCAATGAGACTAGGAATAGCCCCCCCCCCAAGCCCACTATAAGCGATTTGTGGTTTACAGAAAACGATTTGTATTACAAGAAGAATAATTTCAACTGCAACAGTGTAATATCACAAGTTTAATAAAGATTTACAAATTAAGACCTACCTCAAATAGTAATGGGGCAATCCCTCCTAAAAATCTCTAAATATGTTGATTGTTATTTGAATTTTACGTATTACGATACATTTTTAGCAATACGGAGCTTATGTGTCATGACATCAACCATAACAACAAGAAAATCATAATAATCAGGATGACATGAAAAAATCAATATTTCTTGGAATAATTAAATTTGGGACACTCATTTCAATTTTGCTATTTTAAAAGGATACTTTTTATTGCCAAAAAGTTTCTTATTCTTTGAAGAATAAACTTTGGTAATTTTAAAACGATCTGCTTACCTTGTTGAATAAATATTATTTTGAATAGATGATTCTAGAAGTGATTTATCAATTGGTTCCTTATGGAACCAATCAATTGGTTCCTTATGGTTCCAATTGGAACCAATTGGTTCCAATCGGTTCCTTATGCATTAGAAAGGACCGTTTTTAAAAAGAAGAAATGATATATATAACTTTATTGCCTAGCCAACGATTCACGGAAGATTCAAGGAAATCGGTTCAACACTTTTTGGTTCATAAAAATGAGGGGGTAACACCCCCAAACTAAATCTTTCGTGTACTTTTCGGTCACGGTAGGGACTCACGGTTTAAAGTTTCAAGCCCTTTAGAAGAAAAAATGCTTAGACCCTTTATAAGGGACATATTTTCAGGTGAACTGATTTTTTTTTTCAGTTTTCTCTTCACAGTCCTCTTCAGATATTAGTTTCAAGCCAATAGAAAAAGAAACAGTTTCCGATGCCAGTTTTATGAGGCCTGTGTCCCCAGCCTTTTTATCATAAGGGGTGACCTTGGACCAGGATATTATGGGTGTAAGTTGCAGGCCGTTTGGAGAAATTGGGGTCTTCTTCAGATAAGAGTTTCCAGCTAAAAAAAAAGTTTCTGGTGCCAGTTTTTTGGGGTTAGCCCCAGCCTTTTTCTTAATAAGAGTTCTTTTAGCTCAGGCCCAGACTGGTGCAAGTTTTAAACAGTTCAGAGAAAAATATTTTTTCATGAAAAAATATTTTGGGCCTTTTTCTGAGGAAATATTTTTTGACTCTTTTTTTCTTACATTCAGGCCTTCTCGACCCAAGGCTACAATCTTTAAACCGATCGAAAAAAAACTGGGCCCTATATTCTGGAAGGCCGTGCCCTGAGACCAGTTTCTTCTATACATTAAGTACCCCTTAACCCATGAACGTAAATCTGTAAATTTTCAAATGATCAGGAACAACAAGTTTTTTGTCCCTATCTAAAGCACCCCAAAACCCTTCTCCCTCCCCAAAAAATGTTTGACCCCCTGTTTTAGGCAACGATTCTTCAAAACTTCAAGCCAATCGAAAAAAAATCGACCACTTACGCATCCTATATTGACCCATGATGCAGCAATTAAAATAAGTCTATTTTTTCTTGAAATGTTTCTCTTCAAATTTTTGGGCACTGGTGTACCAATCGCCCAAAAATTTGGGACATGAGTTTCAAGCTGATCAGAAAAAGTTGGGCCTTTTCGGGGAGCCCAGGTTCTTAGACTGAATTGAATTGTGTTGTCGGGCACCATTAGTCCATGATCTTGTAGTTCTAAGTTTTAATCGGTTGAGAAAACAAGATTTTTCTGACTCTTTCTGGGACTCAATTTTCGGGGAACCAATATTTTCGTCTATTTTACCTTCTGAATTGGGTTCCTCTTAAGGAAAAGACTCAATGATATACGTTATGAACCAAGAAAAAGAAAATAGTTTTTTTCGCCCTTTTTGGAGCCCATTCTTGGTTGGCTAATGTAATTTTAGGTCTGTCACTGTCAACTTGATCAAAGAGAAACGTTTTTTGGCCTATTACCGGGTCCCCTAATGCTCTCTCCCTTTGAATAATTTTTGTGTTCTCTCACCCCTGAGAAAGAGCACTAAAAGTTTTTAGCTATTTGGACACCCAAGGAAATTAACCTTTTTTAAAATTTCATGGAAAGGAACCATAGGTAAGGAGGGACCAGGACAAATACAAAACAAATTTTAAAAAGAAGGAATTTTGTATAGCAATTCATGCGTAGAAAGTATTTAATTTTTTCTGATTTTAAATATACATGATTCACCAAGTTTAATGCTTTCCATCAAAACCAACGACCCTCCAAAATTTTGGAGGTTTCTGAAAAAGGAGAGAAGCCCGCCCCCCAATCTTAATGAAAAGCACATCATTAGATTCCCCACATCAGAGAAACCTGCAGTACAGTAGAGGTTTCAAGCTCCTAAGTACAAAAATGTGGAATTTTTTTTTCCAGAAGAAAGACTACGGATGATTGTTTATTTCTTTCCCCAGCGGTGATTGTATCGAACTAGGGGTCCTTGAAGATCAGGATAGGGATCACCCAACCGGAAATGAAAAGTTCCAGCAATCTTTTTAACTGACCAAAACATTGTGCCGCAGAAAAGTGTTTTTTTCTGCCATTTGCTATCAATTGAAAGTTCTTAAGTACAAAAATGCGGAATTTTGTAAATTTTTTTCCCCAGAAAAAAAGACTACGGATGATTCTTTATTTCTTCCCCCAGGGGTTATTATATTGAACTAGGAATCTTTGAATATAAGGAGAGGGGTCACTCAACCGGTCTTTTCTCTCTAAATGCATATGGATAGGACGCCATTCCCATGAACTTCTTTTTTTTAAATTAAGAATCTAGAATATGGTCAGCAAACATGCTAAGCCTAAATAAAAATCCTGCAGATTGAAACCTCCTTTCTTATTGCAGAGATTAAATAAAAAAAACAATTTTTTTAAACTGAAAGTAAGGAGCGAAGTTAAAACTTAAAGCTAACAGAAATTATTCTGTATATGGAAAGGGCTGTCCCCTCCTCGACACCTCGCTCTTTACGCTAAAGTTTTAATTGCAAAAAAATAGAGTTGTGAGAAAGCCAAACTATAGCGTAAAGAGCGAGGCGTTGAGGAGGGGACAGCCCCATTCATATGCGGAATAATTTCTGTTCGTTTTAAGTTTTAACTTCGCTCCTTACTTTCAGTTAAAAATACTTGTTTTTTATTTAATTTTTGAACGTTTTTGAATTAACGCAGGTTTTGATTTTGGCTCACCGTACATGAGTAATTGAAACCAAATTTGCGTATTAATTTTACTTTTATTTGGTTAAATGGTTTTCTCGAACGTTGTTTAATTTTATTTACGAACGTTTTATTAGTAATAAATATACGTAACTTACGAATTAACTTACGTAACGAACTTCTATATTCATATATTTTTAATACGTATGTTAGGGGGTTCGCCCCCAAGTCAATACCACACACTTTACGCTAAAGTTCGAATTTTGTTCCAATTTTTCAAAATGACCGCTTAATCACAGAGGCCGCTAGTTAGAATAAATAGCTCTTATGAAAGTACTAAAAAAAATCGTTGGCTTAAAGAGCGAGATATTTACTAGGGGGCGAACCCAATCATATACGTAATAATTTCTGTTCCTTTTAAGTTTTGATGTTGCTCCTTACTTTCAGTTGAAAATCAAAGATATGTTATAAAAAAAAGGGGAGAAAGGGGGAATGCAACACATGCCAGAGGAAAATAGAAACTTTAATTATCTCATGAATCGGATGGAATGCATATATAGATTAAACCAATGAATACTACTACTACAACTACTAACAACATACCGCAGCACCAAGCCATCTGAAGCAAACAGAGTTAAGCACGCTCCAACTCCAGCCCAATCTATTTAAAACCTCCCTCTTTACAACCTTCCGGGAAGTACCCACATGAAAACTTCCTCCATGTAAAGATCCTCCTAAATAGACTCCCTCCAACTACCAGGAAAAATCCCCCCTGAAAATGTCTGTATACTTCCCAATAACCAATAATATAGCCTATGTTAACATTGGGTAAAGTTCATAACTTTCAGCCATTCCCCCGGGGACTGAAAAAATTACGAATGAATGCACATTGTCAGTTTAATATACATATTAAATAAAAAAAAACAAGTTTTTTAAACTGAAAGTAAGGAGCGACACTAAAACTTAAAACGAACAGAAATTATTCCGTATATGAAAGGGGCTGTCCCCTCCTCAACGCCTCGCTCTTTACGCTAAAGTTTTTTATTGTTTTAAAAAATAAAGTTGTGAGACAGAGTCAAACTTTAGCGTAAAAAGTGAGGCGGTGAGGAGGGGACAGCCCCTTTCATATATGGAATAATTTCTGTTCGTTTTAAGGTTTAATGTCACTTCTTACTTTCAGTTTAAAAAAACTTGTTATTTTTATTTAATTTCTGATCGTTTTTTAGTTAATGCAGCTTTTATTTTCGCTCACCGTCATTGAATAAGTAAAAACAATTTGCATAAAAATTTTACTTTTCTTTTGCTAAATGGCTGTCTCTAAATTTGGTTCTGACGTAATTTACAAATTAACTTACGTAACGAACTTCTATATTCGTATATTTTTCTTCTGGCAAAAAATACAAAGTTGCAGATATTTGCAGATAGGAGCTTTAAAACTTATGTTATAGGGTTTTCTGATACGCTGAATCTGACGGTGTGATTTTCATTAAAATTCTTTCACTTGTAGGGGATGTTTTCCCCTTCTTTAAGAAATCAGGTAAATTTTCTCAGGCTCATAGCCTTTGATGAGTAATACTAAACTTAATAAAATTTATATATTTAGAATCAGCATTATAAGCCCATTCTTTTGATACATTTATTGACACCAAAATTCCGCTTTTAAAAGTTTCGATTACTATTGAGCCGTATCGCTTGTTTTTTTTATTGTTTTTTTTTTATTACGTATATGCTATTACGTATATGAGGGGGTTCTCCCCTTAGTCAATACCACGCTCTTTACGTTAAAAGTTAAAAAAAAATTAATTCACAAACCCCTGAATCACAAAGGCCGTTTAATTAGAACATATAGCTCTTTTGACAGCACTAAAAAAAACTGTAGCGTAAAGAGCGAGGTATAGACTTGGGGGAGAACCCCCTCATATACGTAATAATTTCTGTTCGTTTTAAGTTCTAATGTTGCTTCTTACTTTCAGTTGAAAAAACTTATTTTTTTTTTATTTAATGTCTGATCGTTTTTTAAATAATGCTTGGAAATCCGGCGCCCCCTTCATAGAAATGTCCCTTACCCCAAAGAAACATCCTCCACGGAAAAATTCACGGAAGACTTCTTTTCTCGAACGGTTTTAAACAAATACCCGTAAGTTCTTCAGCTAAGGAAACTAATGTACAAAAAATTAGATTAGGGGTAATTTTTATTATTCAACTAACTTGAAATATAGGTTTGGAATTACTTGGGCCAAGAGGAACCAAGTTCATGAGAAATTGGTGAGCTCGGTCATTGAGCCAAAAAAGGGCCAACGAGCTTTTTTTTACTGAACATATTGAAATATAAAACCGTAAGTCCCTGGGTCTAGTACTTCTCAATCTACAAGGAAAGTTTAGCTTGATGGCACGCCCCATTTCAATAATGAGGCCTCAAAAAGTGCCAAAAAAAAAAAAAAATTTACAAAATGACACCTTCACTCCTCAAGTCCTCTCTGTTTACAGTTAAGTTAGACTTTTTTCTCCATACTTCAAGAACAGATGATCAAATACAAGACAATGGGGATGGAATAAAACGTATTTTCACAACATCTGACAAATGAAAGGGGTTGTTGTTGTGCATTTGCCTGAACCAAAAAAAAGTCAAATTTTGATAAACAGTTCAAATTTTGATAAAGAAAATCGGTAAATAAAACAATTACAATTACCAATTAATGTATTTATTGCAATCGCTGTAACATGCTTACAGTAAATCAATATAAAACTTTATCTAAAAAAGCTGAGGGGGCAATTCCGAAGCTTCGGTGGTCTATCATATGCAGGGTGAATTCTATTCGTTTCTATAAGTTTTTTTTTCAAATGTATAAGAAAAACAAATGGCTGAACAAAAGTCTCGGTTCGAGAAGTCAATATTGTTCTGAGTAACGCACAAGTTAAGTTTTAGCCATTTTTAGGGTTTTAATAGTGGCATCATACACCTTATTTGTCAGAAATTTATGTTTAGGTTATGTTCAGGTAATTTATGTTTAGGCCTCATTTTTCCTTTTTTCTATGTTTTAAGTATTTATTTCTTCATTCATAGGAATTTCTGTCGTTTTAGGTTTGACATTCCTGGCCCTTTTGGATTAGATGTAGTGTGTATAAGCTAATTTTGCTCGTTTCAATTTTTAAACTCATTGTTTACTTAATATCTTTTGACGGAAACTGAATTTTTCAAAATCCCTTTCCGTTTAAATGTTAATTTGAAATTTAACATAATTCTTTGTATCCTAGTTTTGAGTCGAACACGATGCTGAGAAAATTGATTTTTAAATTTTATTCCTCTCTGCTTTTCTGGTTCCCAGATGAACAGTTTTTCAATTCCGTTTTGTGACCCAAATCCTTCCAGCATTGCAATATAGGTTTTAAAAAGGTCTTTAATTTCTATTTCTGTTTTTTCTCTTAGATTCCCTCAGATAAGCACATCAGTCTACGGTATCCTACAGGAAGAAACAAAAAAAAATGTCGGTTCTTGCTGATAGGGGTGCTTCTTTTTTAGCTAGTATTTCATTGAAATAGTATTTCGCTCCTTCTTGCATTTATTCAGGATCAGGTCTTATTTTCACACTGTTTGCTGACAAGTTAGGACCTTTATCTTATATTAATTAATAAAAAAAAATTCAGCTGCAAGTGTAGGGAGCAAAATTTAAACTTAAAATGAACAGAAATTATTCCGTAAATGAGGGGCTACCTGCTCCTCACTCCCTCACTCTTCAGGCTACAGTTTTTTAGTAATTTAAGAAGGCTTCTTTTTTTTATTAAACTGTCAATGTGTTTCAGAAGTGGTTCTTAGAGAATTGGGAAAATAGTCAAACTTTAGTGTAAAGAGGAAGGTATTGAGGAGGGTGCAGCTTCCCTCATATACGGAATAATTTCTGTTTGTTTTAAGTTTTAATGTTGCTCCATACTTCCAGTCGAAAATACGGTTTTTTTTAATTTAATTTCTGATCGTTTCAGAGGCAACGCTACAGCGTTGTCTAGTAAAGGTGATAAGTCTCCGATATTTTATTATTTTTTTCACCAGAGGCATTTCGTATGGAAGGGTTGGTCGTATAGACTTCAGAGAGGCTCATTTGATTGGAAATCGGAAGTCCTAGTGCCCTTTTTAAGAGCCAAAAGTGATCGGGAGGCAACCAGTCCCCTTCTCCCCGCTATGCCCTTTTCCCCAAACGCATCCGATGAACATTTTGAGATTGCCGTTTTGTTAAAAATGGTTCAAAGATCAGATAACAATACACCAGGGTCGACTCAACCCCACAGGGTCCGGGTGCAGGTGTCGCGGTGTATGCCCTGGGGGTATATAAGGTTATTTATAGAAAGGATGGTCGTATAAACTTCAGAGGGGTCTCATTCGGTTGAAAATCGGAAGTTTTAGTGTCTTTTTTAAGAGTCAGAAGTAATCGGAGGGTAACTACCGCCATCCCCCTAAGCCTTTTCCCCCCAAATACATCCAATAAAAATTCGGAGATACCCACATTGTTAAGAAAATAGTGCAAAGATTTAATGACAAAAACTCTAGGGTCGACACATCCCCCTAAAGCCCTGTAGCAAGTGCCATAAGTTATGCCCTGGGGGCATATAAGGTTTGTATGTAAGGGGGGTTGTATAAATTTCAGAGCGGGCTCATGCGATTGGAAATTGAAAGTTTTAGTTTCCTTTTTAAGAGTCAAAAGTGATCAGAGGACATCTGAGCGCCCCCCCCCACGTGCCCTTTTCCCTAAATGCATCCGATCAAAGTTGTAAGATAACCATTATGTTCAAAATAGTCCTAAGATCAGATAAAAAACTTCGAGGTCATAAAAACCCCCAGAGCCCGGAGGAAGGGTCTTAAGGGGGCTTATTAGGTTTTAATGGAAGAGTTGGTCACAAAAACTTTGGAGAGGGCTCAAATGATTAGAAATTGAGAGTTCTAGCTCCCTTTTTAAAATTCAAAAGTGATCAGAAGGCAACTAGCCCCCCTCGTACCCTCTTTTCCCCAAATGCATCTGATAGAATTCTAAGATAGTCATTTTATTCGAAATAGACGAAATCATCGGGGTTTACACAACCCCGCAGACCCCGGGGCAAGTGTTGTAAGTTATGCCCCGTGGTATATAAGGTTTTATGGAAGAAGTTATCATAAAAACTTAGGAGCGGGCTCCTTTGATTAGAAATTTAAGATCATAGTTCCCTTTTTAAGAGTCAAAGAGCACAGGGGGGCAATAACCCCCCCCCCCCCCGGTGCCCTTTTTTCCCCAAATACGTCCGCACGAATTTTTGAGATAGCCATTTAGTTCAAGATAGACCATAGATCATATAATATAATTTCCAGAGTTGACACAATACCTCAGGGCCCAGGGGCAAGTGTTGTAAGTTACGCCACAGGGGCATATAAGGTTCTTATGGAAGGGTAATCGTATAAACTTCGGAGGGCTCATTTGATTAGAAATTGAAAGTTCCAGTTCCAAGTTAAGAGTAAAAAGTGATTGGAGGGCAAGTAGCCCCCTCCACACCACGCCCTTTTTCCTGAATGAATTTGGCTAAAATTTTGAGATGGCCATTTTGTTCAAAATAGTCCATGTATCGTATTAAAATACCTGTGGGGTTGACACAGCCCCGCAAAGCCTGGCGTCAAGGGTTATAAGTTTTATCCCGGGGTATATAAGGTTTATGGTGGGGAATGGTCGTATAAACTTTGGAGGAGGCTCATTTGTTTGGAAATTGAATGTTCTAGCTCTCCATTTTAAGAGCCAAAAGTGATCAGAGGGTAAAACTCCTACGTCCTCTTTTCCACAAATGCATCCGATCGAAAATTTGAAATAGCCAGTGTGTTCAAAATAGCCTGAAGATTAGATAACAATGCCTTCAGGGTTAATAAAAACCCCCAGAGCCCTGGGGTAAGGGTTGTAAGCTTTGCCCCGGAGCATATATGGTTGTTATGGAAAAGGTGGCCGTGTAAACTTTAGATGAGGCTCATTTGATTGAAAATTGGCAGTTCTATTTTTCCTTTTAGAGAGTCGAAAGTGGTAGGAGGGCACTTAGCTCCCCCTTACGTTTCTTATTCCCAAATGCATCCAATCTAATTTTTGAGATATCCATTGTATTAAAAATAGTCAAAAGATCATATAACAATGGCTTCGGGGCTGACACAATCTTTAGAGCCAGGGGCAAGGGTTCTAAGTTACGCCTCAGGAGCATATCAGGTTTTTATGGAAGTGGTGGTCCCATAAAATTTGGAGGAAGTTTATTTGATTGAAAATTGAAAGCTCTAGTTCTTATTTAAGAGTTAGAAAAATGATCGCTGGGCTACTCGCCCCCCACACCCTTTTTTCCTAAATGAATCGAATCAAAATTTTGAGATAATCACTGTGTGGAAAATTGTCCAAATGTCAAATAACTATGGTTCTTTGTTTAACCCCCCCCCCCATTACAGCCCTCAGTGAAAGGGCTATAAATTATGCTTGTTACCCATCGTTCACTTATAAAGTTTTTCTGGAATGAGTGGTCGTATAAACTTTGGAGGAGGCTCATTCGATTAGAAATCTAATTTTCTCTTGCTCTTAAGAGTCGAGAGTGACCAAAGGGTAATCAGCCCCCCTCCCCACTCGTGATCTTTTTTACACAAACGCATCCGATTAAGATTTTGAAACATCCATTTTGTTTAAAATAGACCAATATTGAAATACATAAAACTTAGGGGGTTGAAAAATCGCCCATAGCCCCCGGGGCAAAGATTGTAACTTATGCAAGTTGCCCACTATTAACATATAAGACGTATGTGGAAGGGACGATCGTATTAATTTTGAAGGGAGCTCATTATATTGGAAATTGAAACTTCTAGTTCTTTCTTACAGAGTCAAAAGTAATCAAAGGGAAACCACCCCTCCCCTTTCCCCAAGGGCATCCGGTCAAAATTTTGAGATAGCCATTTTGCTCAAAATAGTCAGAAGGGAAAATAAATATGCTTCCGGGGTTGAACCACCTTCCCAGCCCCCCTGGGAAAGGGCTGTGAATTATACAACTTGCTTATTGTTAATTTGATACTATGTTAACATTGATACTTGGATTTACTGATTTTCGGGGCAACTTTGATTGACGGGGTAAGAGCAGCAAATTATGCAAGTTACTTCTTGTTACTTTGATACTTTATTTTTGCTTCAATTTTATATTGTTTTGCTTTGATAGTGTTTAATTTTGCTATATTTTTTATTGTTTCATTTTGATACTTTCTTTACTTTGACACTTTCTTTACTTTGATATTTTATTGCTTTGATATTGTTACTTTGATACTAGTTTTGATACTTTTCTAAAACTTTGATTTTGAAAAAAAAGTCTGATTTCGAAATAGAGAATTTTGAAAAACTTGAAACTTGACAATAAATAACGAATATAATATAATTTAGTAATAAAAATTCCCCAAAAAAGATGTTTTTCAAAAAAAAGTAAAAGCCATATTAAACTTGGGATCAGCAGAAATAAAAATTCATAATAATTCAAATTCAAAACGACCAGAATTTACTATTAAAGAGTAAATGAAACCCAAAACGAACAGAAATTAAATAAACAATGGTAGCAAACAAACATACGACAGGTACCATATAAATGAATAAATAAATATTAAAACAAGTAAAACTTAAATTGAATATGCAAATCAAGCTTAAAACTTAAAACGCAGTAGGCTTAAACTTTTACAGTTATTTAAACGGGCAGTAGCCAAAGTCTTGTTTGTAGTGAAAACTATAAGTGTCTTGAACAGTCTTGGAAAGAACTAGTAAAATTAAACTGAATATTTGATAAATAATTATATTAATTACTGAAAGCTCATCAGTTCATAATTTATTTCATTGTAATTTTCAGTTTATTTTCAATTTTTAATAAGTTCAAAAGAAAATACTTTTAATATAATTCTTTTTCAGTAAAGCGCCAATGACGCAGTAAGGTATTTACTTTTACATTGCTTCGGCTACTATAGGCTGTATTTTGATCTTTACAAGGTTACCCCTAAGGGGGGGAACCATGATTTAAAAGAAAATTCGTTGTTTTCATTCAATAATACCCTAAAGTATGCCCAAACTGATTGGATTTGTGCCGACGTTTCTACAATTTCAAAGATAGCTCTATATTAAATTTGGAGCTTCTGTCAAAACTTCAAAGGTTCGTTGGCAAAAAACCTTCTTTTTTTATTATAGTACCTAAAAATCTCTGAAATTGTGTCTTGAATTCCAAAAATCTCAAGTTGCTATAAGGTTATCACTAACAGGTAAATTTGTTTGCCTATGATACGTAAATATTCTTGTCTTTTATCTTCTTCAGAGGCATTCTGGAAGTTCTACAAGCGCACAACAGCTTCAACATCAAGAACAAAATCAGCAATCTTCTTACCCGATGCTGCAAAACCATCAAGGGCAAAATCCAGCTCAAACTTCGAAATCAGGAACAATAAGTGGAATGCTAGCAGACTTTACCAGAGCCTTAGGTAAGAAAAACTAGAGAAATTTTCATGTTAAAATTCCCCTGTGAGGTATGTTTTTCTCAAAGTGAGTTTATTGGCGAAATATGTAATTTTCTCAATTTGTTTTTTCCCCCGCCTGCCTCCTTTTAAAGACTCCCTACCAACAAGCCCCACAAAGTCTACTTTTCTTCATCCTTAGAAATGATTCTTTTCTATTTGATGCTTTACCACTTCAAAGATTTATTCACTGATACTATCAAAATTATTGAATATCATGGTAATTACATGGTAATTACATGGAATATACATGGTAATTAAAATAAAGTTAAACTTACTTGTATGTTTATTGAACTAATGTACTGGTTGTTTGAAATGATTTTACTCTTTGCGAAATTGATTATGTTTTTGTCTGAAAAATTATCTTTTGACTGTTTACCGCGCCTTTTTTTCAATTTTATGTATTTATGCAATTCCTATGAAAACATTTTTGCCTTCATCAGCTTAGCAGTTATGTAGGGATCTCAACTCATGTCAGGGGTACAATACTTTTTTACACCCTCTCCCCTCCATTCGAAAATCGTGCAATATTATATGTAAAATAAACTCTCAAATTAATAAATAGATAAAGTAAAATAAATGAAGGCGTATGCTTAAGCTAGGCCTTAAATTTTTGAGACAAAAACAGTAGTTAAGGAAACAAAACTAGATTTGAAATGTATATGATTATCTAGAATTAGTTCAAACGATACCTATTATTTATTTTACATATTTATAAAGAAATGTTTTGAAAACATGCAGTTTAAAACAACAAAAAAGTAGATGTTTATTTTCTGTTAGGAGACACATTTATTTATTAATAACATGATCGTAACTAATTAATAAAAATAATTACAATGTTGTCCTCGCTTTCGATGAAGCAAATTTATTTATGATGTCATCAAAATTGATTATTTCAAAGTTTGTTCTTTCCACATATAAAAATCTTGGAATTGAAATGGATAATATTAATATTACTGCTGGATAAAGTTACCAGCATTATTCTTGATTAATAAATTTTCGACGTCTAGTAGAAATCCGAATTTGATATTAAGGTTACTTAATTGTGTACATATTTTTTGTTGGAGACGATCAAGAACGCTTTTTATAACGCGGAAAATTTCAATGACTGCGGAAATTCCAACATTTCTAGCCAATTCTCTGGGCATTTTGCGGTGTCTTCTTACTCGTATTGCTGTATCAAAATCCTATTTTTCGGATACTTTGCTTTTTCGTTTGCCTCTTCACAGAACTTGTCGCAAATTTCAGCCAATTCAGTCGCAAGTGATTCAAAATCATGGAGCATTTCTTTAAAATTAATTCTGGGATTTTGTAGTCTGAGTTGCACACGATTAATCCTCCTTAAAGTATCATACCAGAAATAAACTAAAGCTATGAACGTATAAGCTAGTATATTTTGCAACAGAATTGTAGCTTCACTTCTGGTGTCACTTGTAGGCCTACTGGTAGTGCCCTCTGCTAATTTTTCTAAGGGTTCTACTATGTTATTAACCCCATTGACGATAACGCCAACCGTTTGCATTCTGCCGCTCCATAATGTTTCAGGTTTACATTTGACAGTTTTTGTTAAAGATTTTTTTTTTTTTGCTAATTTTAATCGTAAAGTGGACTGTAAAAAAAAAAATACCATATTGACATTATGAATGCAGCAAACATGAAATTAGGTGAAATAAAATTTATTTACTGAGGCATGAAGGATAGGGTGCATAGACAGGGAGTAGGGCTCACAATGAAGTAAGGAAGCTGCTAAGTCTTGCTTAGGCTCGGAAGGTATTAATAAAAAAATTCTAGTTGCTCGTTTTACGAAGTTGCCTATTTCAGAAGAAGAACTTAAACCTTACGTTTGCTGCAAGCGTAAGAACCTTCTTACACAGCTGGATGTCCAGCGCCGGGAGAGTGAAAGCGAGTTAAACAAAAAAAGAATTTGTCGAGGTAACTAAAGAAGCAGCTGAGTTAGGTTTAGAAACGACAGTCTCAAGGGTAGCAACAAAGCAAGCGAATCGGATTAACGTGCAGTTCAATTCACAGGAGGAATATTATAGACGGTCAGCTTTTATTCCTCAGTTGGTCACGATCATTTCGGACTTAAAAAGCCTTTTATCCGTAGAAGCCCTAAACGCCAATCATTTGCATTCTTCCGCTCCATAGTGTTTCTGATTTACATTTGGCAGTTTTTGTTAAACTTTTATTTTTTGCTAATTTTAATGGTAACTTTGAACATGAGAAAAAGACATATTTTTTCAATTATTCCAAAACATGCCACAACGATTGGATCATGTTTAGCTGCTGCAACTCCTAATAAATTCAATGAACGGTTATCACAATCTGAAAATAACGCTTTATGATTTTTTTTTTCCATTATTCACTGTCGAACACCAGATGTGTGACCTGCCATTATGGCAGCATTATCATAACATTGTGATCTACAGTTTGTTAATGATACTTCATCTGAATTTAATTTAAATAAAATTGTAATTTTGATCGAGGCTGCATCTTAGCATGTATTTCAATAAAACCCCAAAAAGATTCTTTGACGGAAATTTTTTTATTGAAAAAATCAACATCTATATACCTAACGGCTTGGGACATTCTTCCTCGATGAGAGATATGATAAAATTACTGAAGCAAAAGACCATAAAATTTATCTCTTTTGATCTTGTTATTAGTTGATACTGAATTGTAGATGCCAGAAGATTAATGAGTTAATTTTCAATCTGTGGTGACAAATATGAGAGAGTTTTGGAGTTTTTGTGGCATATTTAACATGATTCACTACTAAGCTACAAGTATAAGTAAAAATAATAGGTCTCCTACATTTGTACTGTCTTGAATTGCTAGTTTTTCAACATGGCCACGTGGAGGAAGATTTGTATCATTAAATACCTCATGTAAGCTAATATTCTTTGTAATATATTTTGCCACCATTTTATTTGGACTGAATCTTCCCTTTTAATGGTATATTTATTCTCGATCTACTTATTAATCTTCGTTCTGTTTTTTTCCCAAGCCGTCAGTGATTAGACGATTACATCTAGGCTCTGTATTTTATTTGACGCGTGTGAAGGAAATGTAAGTTTTTGCAACCCCATTTCCTTTGCAGCAGAAATAGAGTCATGTGACTATCATGGTTACCCATCAACAGAAGAACTGGTCACTCAGGGGAGCATAGTATATACCTTTTGAAGTGATCAAAATATTCAAGAAATAGTTTTGATGTCATCCATGCATTTTTGAGCTTTTTACTAACAACGGCCTTTGTTCCGGGTGGAGCCCCATCATAGAGACTTTCCATGAAGCAAGTCTTTTCAGAGATAAGGTACGGGGGAATAAAGCTCTCCATTGCACTGATGTTCTGACCATAATTACAAATTTCTTTGTTTCCTCTGACGTATTTGCTCCTAGTTGCTTGGCTGTCCAAGCTGTTCATGTAATGTGGCAACTGTATCACAGCTGAAACCAAGGTTGCTTTAAAGGCTAATGCTTTCTAATCTACGCAGTAAAATTCTAGCATATCTCTTCATGAACCTCCTATATTAATAATATGTATAGCACCTGATTCCATCTCCCAGCTTGACCTTTGCCTGGAGTTTCCAAGAGTACCCTAGGACATAATAGACAAAAAGTATCGCAGGACACCAAGTAACACGTTGCCTATAGTATCCAAGCAGGAAACTTTTCACGAAGGTTAAATTTTGTCTTACCACTATGGCAACGTGAATCAATCTCTGAACATTGTTCAAGCCAAAAGAACGCTTTTCAGTAAAAAAAAAAAAAAAAATAAATAAATTCACTATTGTACAATAAGCAGTCAGAAGTTTTATTATGAAACTATTTTATTATGAAGTTTTATTATGATCGTCATTCACACACAAGGAACAAAGAAAAACCGAACTTTCGAATGAAAGTTCAGTTTGGCTAGCCGATACTTAACTCATACGTTGGTACATCTATTAACAAAAGCTTTCCGGTTTTGCAATACAAAGACGGGGTTAAGACACCACAAATCCTTGCAAAAAACAAACGTTTCCACAACGGTCCAATTCTTCTCACATGGCCGAATCACATCAGTTTCTGTTTTGAACTAAATCCATTATAATTCCGAGGAGGGAGGAGCAGGGAGGAGGGAGGGACTCTATGTACCAACGTATCAGGTAAGTATCGGCTAGCCAAACTGTACTTTCATTCGAAAGTTCGGTTTTGGCGTCACAATTACCTCATACGTTGGTACATCTATTAACAAAAGCTTAGATTCCAACCGATTTGGTGGTGGGTTCATAAATCAACTAATATAAAATTTTATTTTCGAACTCAAATATTCAAATGTGTAAACTATAAAACTGTCTGAACGGCAACGAAATGTAGAGCATCGGTTCGATCTTCTATTCCGTGAAGGTAGTGTTGTCTGGGAGTAGACTCCAAAGACCAGCCAGCAGCACTCATTATATCAGCAAGTGGTACTGATTTTAATAGCACCCATGACGCCGCCATGGATCTTGCGTCGTGTGCTTTCCCTTTTGTACAATCTTCTTTTGCTGCCTCACATGCCATAGTTATGGCCTGCTTTATCCAAGAAGAAATAGTTCCAGCTGCCACCTCTCGTGGTGCTGTTTTAGAAAAAGGAATGAAGAACCTTTTTCTCCCTTTTCTGACCGCCACGTTAGCCGTTTGCTGTGCGTAGACCGATAGTATTCTCGCTGGACACAAAGTTGATCTAAATCTAGCGCGGGAAGAAGGATAGGAGAAGGTATCTCATGAGGCTTCACGGTTTTGGGTCTAAACGAAGGGAGAAACCTGAGAGCTACTGAATTATCCGGAAATTGTGCTTTACTGAAGGACAATGCATGAATTTCACTCCTTCGACGACCAGATGCGATGGCAGTAACGAATACTGTCTTAAGAGTCAGATCTTTCATGTCAGTTTCATATCAAGTTCTAAAATACGTTAGAACAAGGCCAAGATCCCAGGCAGGAATATCATGTTGTGTCCAAGGTGACTCGTGCCAAAAATTCTGTATCATTTTCGTCAAACAAGTATCTTTGCTGATATCTGTTCCTGTAGCTAGAGCTAGCCTTCCTTATATTGCTGCTTTATAACCTTCTATCATTGGAGGTGCGAGGTTTCGACCAGTCTTTAGATATATCATGAATTCTGCAACTGTCTGAGTACTGGTTTCGAGAGGATTAATCTTCCTTTTACGACACTAACCCACGAACACTTGCCATTTTCCATTGTACAATTCAATGGTAGATCGTCGCTGGGGCCGGGCAATTGCACGGGCTGATTCCTTAGAAAAACCTCTCTTTTCGAGTCCATGCTCGATATCTTCCAGCCGTGTAAATTTAGATTCCTTAGTGCTGGGTGGCGAATTCGACCCTGCAGGAAGAGATTCACTGATATCCGAGGGGTATAGGCAAGTCTACTAGCAGGTTGAGAAGATTCGTGTACCAAGCTTGGCGAGGCCATCGCGGAGCAATTAGCGTTATTCGGCAGTTCACAGACTTTAGAACCTTCTCCAGAACCTTTACGATCAGGGCAAATGGAGGGAAGGCATAGCTGTGTTTGTTCGACCAATCCTGGACAAGGGCATCTGTGCCGATCGCAAGAGAATCTGGAACTGGTGAGAAATATACGTCGATCTTCCGGTTCAATCGAGTCGCGAATAGATCGACTTCTGGCATTCCGTACTCTATTGACAGGGCTCTGAAGATACTCTCGTTGAGACTCCATTCCGTGGGCAGACCTTTTCCTTCTCGTGACAGTGTGTCGGCTACTAGATTGAGTGACCCGGCGATGTGTCTTACCTTAAAGTGAACGTTCGGGGCCATCGTAATCTCGAAGAGCTTTATGGATTCCTCCTCTAGGAATAAAGAACCGGTTCCACCCTCTTTCTTTATGTAATTGACTACAGTCGAGTTGTCCGTCACTACCATGACTACCTCATTTCTTAGCTCCTCCGCAAAGGCTTTGATTGTGTTGGCTACGGCTCTCAGCTCGAGGCAATTTATATGAAGAGATTTCTCTTCTGGAGACAAAGTCCCTGAGGTGTCTTGATGTGGGTCCTCTAGATAGCCACCCCACCCGTAGGTTGAGCTGTCGGTGAAAATTGTTTTGGAAAAAATAGGGGGCTTGAGAGGAAGGCCTTGATTCAGCCAATCTTTGTTCAGCCACGGTGAAAATGCCTCTTAAATCTCTGTCGTAATTAGGATGTTTAAATCTATGTTGTTCCAAAACCTTTCCCACAATCTGAGTATTAGTAACTGACATTTCCTGAGATGTAGTCTGTTGAAAGGAACTGCGCTTGAGCCCACATTGATGAGTCCAATCAGCTTCATCAGTTGCCTTATTGAGGTATGCGATTTTTCCAGAGCTGCCTTGATTGCATGTATCAAGTTCTGAATCTTTTCCGGGGTTAGGTACACCCTCTTTACCTCCTGGTCTACCAGCAACCCGAGAAATATGATCCGCGCATAGGTTGCAATTCTGATTTCTCGCTCAGCATGAACCCAAGTCTGTGCAGGAGAATCATTATGGTGATTTCATTGCTCTATACTACCGAATTTTGGCAGTCGTGCAGAAGCCAGTCGTCCATGTACGCATGCAGTTGGGTGGCTTCAAGGTGGCAATAGCTCACGATGACACCAATTACGCGGCAGAAAACATCTGGACTTGATGCTAGTCAGAAAGGGAGCACCTTGAACTGATAGATCTGGTTTCCAAAGGTGAACTTCAGATATTTCCAATGGCTCTTGTGAACGCCGATATGCCATTAGGCGTCTTTCAGATCTATTGACGCTGCCCAATTTGATTCCTGCATCGCAGTTAGTATTGTGGCCTGGTTCTCCATTTTGAAAGTTATCACGTCCAAGAATTGGTTTAGGCAAGATAAGTCTATTACTGGGCGCCAACCCTTGTTTTCCTTTTTCGGAACCAGAAAAATCCGACTGTAAAGACCTGGAGATGACTGAGTTTGGACTTCCTCTATTACGCCTTTCTCGAGCATTACGGTAATCTCTGATTCCAAAATTAGCAACTGATTGCTTGACATATTTGATTCGTTGATCGGGTTGCGTACTAGAGGAGGGTATTTTTCGAAGTCCAGACAGTAGCCCTTTTTGATGACGTTCAGAACGAACTTGTCGTCTGTTATGCTTTTCCAGTTTTCTACAAAGTGAGATAAAGGATTTCCTCCAGGAAGAGGGTCTCGAGTAGGCACCATGAGCAAGTCATTGAGTATTTGACTGTTTTCTTTTTCCCGGTTTTGGGGATGAAGTGAAGGTATGACCTTTTTTGTTGGTAAAGCCTTCCCTTCCTTGCTTGGAATGACATGGCTGTTTTTCTTCATATATTAGCTTCTTTTTGGATTTGGCCACAAAAGTCTCATCAGTCCCGTTGCAGCTCATATTCGCTCTTACTGGCCGCTTATACTGAGCTGTTGAAGGAGGATTGGAAAACTGTCTACTTTCAACCCTATATCGCCTCATTCTATGAGCGAGGTCCTTAAGGTTGGCGGAAAAAAGGAACTCACTTTCCAGAGATGAGAACCTCAATTCATTTCTAATCTCTTGAGCCAAATCAGGGATTGATTTCAATACATTATCCCTTCTTATGAGCATCAAATTTGAGCATATTCTACAAATAATATTTGAACGGTGTTGCTGACATCTATTGATAGATTCCAAGAGCTTCATTAGTTTTGGAATAGTGTCAGGAGAGACATTCTCTGCCTTTAACATTTTTATGACAGTACCTAACATGAGGTCACTGTATGAAATCATGTTCATAGCTGCTCGGGTGGATGACTCTAAGGCCGAGAATGACTTTTTGTCGACCGATAGGAAATTTCTATCCTCTGCTTGTCCAGTTGGTGAAAACAAACTGAACTCTGGGTAGACGCGTGGCGCCTATGAAGCCAAATGTGTGTCGTGACATTTGTAAGCTTTCGCTCGGCCCGGTATGTCAAGAGGATCAAAGAAAGTACACCATTATGAGAATTACTTATTCTTTGTTGTTGAATGTAGTTTTTCCGAGCGCTGATTTACGAAGTTTTGCAGCGTTGGAGAGAAAGGTAATGTGATTAGTTGTTTGCTTTTAAATGTCTCACTTGCCAAACCCGGATCTACTACTGAGCGAGGCTGTTGAATGGTAATGGTAGGCCTGGGGTAAATGGTTTCACCGTGTACTTCGCATACAAGGTCCAGCGACTCTGCCAAAGATACCTTGTCATCTGTTCCGGGATCGGTGTCTACCATCGACTGCTCGTCATCGAAATGCAAAGAATCATTGTCCTCATTCTCAGAATTACCATCACCTGTATCTTATCGGTCTCTAGAGGCCGTTGTTGAGGGGCCCTCACCCCTGTTAGTGTTGGAGGTGTGGTCACGCTCGGAAAAGGATCTTCCATCATTTTGTAAACAAACATTCTGTGACTTCATATTTTTCATTTCATCCTGTAGTGATTTCAACATATTTAAACAATTACAATATTATAAATACATAATTTTATCCAACTATTAAATCTTTATAATTAGATGCTGGGACTAATCTGAGCTGCAATCTCCAGACCAACTTATCCCTTGCCAGAAGGCCTATACGCCGTAGGCGTTATAACCTTGTGTAATGGTGGTCTGTACACCCTAAGCGTTATGACCTTATATAATGACGGCATATACGCCCTAGGCGTTATGACCTTATGTAATGACGGCCTGTACGCCCTAGGCGTTATAACCTTGTGTAATGGTGGTCTGTACCCCCTAGATATTATGATCTTATGTAATAACGGCCTATACGCCCTAGGCGTTATGACCTTATGTGATGACGGCCAGTACACCCTAGGTGTTAAGACCTTATGTAATGACGGCCTATACGCCCTAGGCGTCATGACCTTGTGTAGTGACGGCCTGTACGCCCTAGGCATTATGACCTTATGTAATGACGGCCCATACGCCCTAGGCGTTTTGACCTAATGTAATGACGGTCTATACGGCCAAGCTGTTATGATCTTATGTAATTTGTAGAATATTAACTTATGAAAGGTATTATCCATACCCAAATACTGGATTTACCGAAGCTAAACCATTAAAATACAAATAATTATCTGGCCTACTAAACACCAGGCTCATACATAAACAAAACCATAAACTCATTTTCTTTTCTACTAACTAAAAAATGGTTTATATGTTGAATTAAAACCAAAGAGCTACATTGGACAGTGTCTATCCGTTTAACCTCGTGTACCACAGAACAGAAACTGATCTGATTTGGCCATGTGAGAAGAATTGGATCGTTGTGGAAACGTTTGTTTTTGGTGAGGATTTGCGGTGTCTTAAGCGCGTCTTTGTATTGCAAAACCGGAGAAGCTTTTGTTAATAGATGTACCAACGTATGAGGTAATGGCGACGCCAAAACTTACTATCTAAAATCATTGATAGAAATATTTTCTGATATCTTCAGAAAAACACGCACACAATACCTGATAGATCGTGGAACGGATTTAACTAAGGGAGAATTTTTTAATAAATATATATGTATATGCATATATATATATATATATATATATATATATATATATATATATATATATATATATATATATATATATATATATATATATATATATATATATATATATATATATATATATATTATATAATTGCAAACACTAAATTTGAAATATGTTTTTCAGAAATCAATTATAATAACAATAAAATTTATTCAATAATTTTTGTTTTTCGGACCATTTGGCGCCCCTTTTTGAGTCACGCCCGGAGCATGATTTGGCGCCCCCTCTTGCCCACCTCTCTCTACACCACTGAAGCTTGTTAAAAATATGCTTTAAAATTAAATTCAATATTAAGAAGAAGACCCTCATACCCTTTGGATATAAATGATGATTTTCTTAATAATTTTATTGGCAATCTGGAAAGCAAGAAAATTCTGCATTGGAGAACTCGTCGAAATTTGTTTAGCCGTGTGTGAGTTTATAGCAAAGTTAATGAAAAAACTACCGAATAGCCAGTGAAGTCTTGATCTGTGGCAAACGTATATCATTGCAACAGTTTTAGAGGAATTCAAACATATCTATATCTAAATCCTAGTTAGTTAAGATATATATGCAACTTCATGTGGCTTTTACAGGTTATTAAGGCGTTTCTTATTAAGCTGAAATCAGTCTATGACTTTTTAATTTTGACGAAGTCTTAAGCTAAGACTTTGTTATATATTTTAATTTGGTTTATTTTGATTCATTCTTCTATCAAAAGTAATACGGTGGTGATTTTTATATTTTAATAGGGTTCTTGTATATATAAATTCTTACAGACTCAAACTTGCCTCTGTAGTGACCATAGCTACCATATTTCTTTACATAACAAATCCACTAATTTTGGGTAAAAAATAGAAATGAAGTACAAAAATTGTAAAGAGTCTTGATACTGTATCTAGTCTTGATGCTTGTTGATACTGACACAAATATTGATACTTGAGGCTTGCATTCGATTGGCTTTTCATTGATAGTTGCTTATAATGTGTTTCCCCTACTCAATGACGCGCTAAGAATGGGCAAGGAGTCACATTCCAATAGAAAACACAAATTTTTCTTATTGATAAAATATCATTATGCTATTGTTTTTCTTTAGCAGAGTTCAAATAAAGCTAGATTTAACCATTGAAAGAAAAGAGGTTTGGAGCAAAATATGTACATTTGATTTTTGCTGGAAATTTCAGGTAAATATTTCTAAAAACTAAATCTAAAGTTGGCTGTTTGGTCTCTGGAATAGCAGCCCTGCGAAAATTTTAAATTTAAGCAGAGCGATGTCACATAACACCATGTGAAACCGTTCAATTATGCCAGCACATAGAAATAAGCAAAATTTAAATGAGATGTAGTATTTTGTTTTTCACTTCTTTCACTACTTTTTAATAATGCCAGTTCTCGTTTTCAGGACTTGGAAACACTCCAAGAGTGTCACCTTCAGAGGAAAAGCAGTTCTTTGGGCAAAATACCCTACAAGAAGTCAGTAATACAAACTTAGATGCGA
Source organism: Artemia sp. Qi Xiang Cuo (assembly GCF_049724085.1). NCBI lineage: Eukaryota > Metazoa > Arthropoda > Branchiopoda > Anostraca > Artemiidae > Artemia > Artemia sp. Qi Xiang Cuo. The sequence continues at coordinate 26,968,239 of NC_142808.1, read as the reverse complement.
CAGTTTCTAGCTCTCAGCAAATACCTTTGTCTTTTGGTCAACAGAATGTGTTACAACATGCTACTAACAGTCCCTTTACTGTTGTTCAACCCCAACTACAAAATTCCTTAAGCCAAGTAGTAAGCAACGCAGCCTCTTTGCTCACAAACTCCTTGCAACAACTCCAGTCACAGCAAATATACAGTCCACAGCAAAATCAACAAGTTTTGCAGCTACAGCTAGAACAGCAGCAAATCTTACTTCAACAACAACTAGAATACCTTCTTGCCGTGGCTCAACACCAACAAATGCTCTACTCAGAGCAAATGCAATTGCAACATCAAGCCCAACATCTAAAAAAACTAAAAAGAACGTTGCCACATGCAACACACGAGCAGCAGCAATTGATGCTTCAACAGCAGCATCAGATCCAACAGCAGTTACAATCCATTCAACAGGTAAGTTGACTCATTATTTTTGTTTGTAAATCCCCGGTAATTTAATACAAAGCTATGATTTATAATTACAAGGGAACAAGAGGCAAAGTATTAACAGACCAAGACAAAAATGTAATTTAATTAGGTTATAGAAAATAAAGACAAGGTTAATAAAAAAAGGGAATCTTCAAAAGTTTGCAGAGGAGGTTAGTGTTATCGATTGGACCCCTGTGTTTTCTAAAGAAGAATCCCCTACGAGAGCACTTGATAATCTAATGTCAGTTATTCTACCCATTTATGATAGTGCGTGTCCTATTAAGGTATGAACTGCTATTACAAGTGATGAACTGCTTAAAATTATAAATTATCTGAAATCAAATTCTGCGGGAGTGGACGGCTTATCTCTTCGAGCGTTTAAGGCAATAATGCATTATATTCTACCGTGTCTGCTTTTTATTATAAACCTGTCACTTGAGAAGGGCATTTTTCCTAACCAGCTAAAAGTTGCGAAAATGACACCACTTCATAAAGGTGGCCCTAAAAAGGAGATCGATTTCGATCCTTCCACTGTTTTAAAAATTATTAGAAAAAGTTGTTCATAAACGTCTATATTGTTTCCTAATGATTTTCTGAGTAACAGACTAATGATTTTCTGAGTAAGACCCAATTCGGATTTCGCAAAGGGCACTCGACGACGAATGCTTTGCAAAAACTTATAGAATCAATCAACAGTGGTATGGACAGAGGTGAACACCTTTGTCTACATTTATAGATATTCGCAAAGCATTCGATACAGTTGATTTTCAAACTCTCCTAAGTCGGATGGAGTCGTTAGGTGTCTGCGGAAAATTCTTGAAGTGGTTTGAAATTTATCTCACAGGGAGATCCCACAAAGCAGTATTAAATGATGTGGGTTCAGCAGAATTTCCAGTGACGTGTGGAGTACCACAAGAATCAGTGTTAGGTCCCCTGCTTTACCTCATCTATGTTGATCTCATGCGTCTTTATTTGAAAAGATGTGTGTCTTACCTCGTTTGCTGATGATACCGTTTTAACTGTGTTTGCCTCATCTGTGAAGGACCTGGTGAGAAAAGCGAATATCGTATTGGAAAGGCTGGAGATTTTCACTTCATTAAGTCTATTGTGTGTAAATGTTAGCAAGATATTTTTAATGACGTTTTGTAGAGTTGGTACACCATCGGATGTGTCTGGCCAGGTAACTTTATGTCGTAATCTGGTTCAGCAAGTTGATCATCTCCGCTACCTTGGTTTTTATCTTGACTGCCATCTGGCATGGAAGTGTCACAGTGACGCAATTTCATCAAAAATTGCCCGTGGGGTAGGAATACTTCGACGTCTGCAACACTTTCTCCCTCAAAAAAAACTTTTAACTATATATTATTCGTTGGTTTATCCATATATTTCCTACGGTTTCCTCCTATGGAGCAGTAACTTCTTATGCAACTATAGAAGAGTGCAATTTCTACAAAATAAAGCTGTTAGAACAATCGGTAGGTATGTCCAGGATGTACATGACACATGTGCTTGTTTTAGGTCCCTGACGCTTCTTAATATAGGTCAGATAAGAGATTACCAAGCTGTAGTATTCGTGTTTCAGTGTAAGAATGGTTTAATCCCAAATTTTTTAAAGAGTTCTTAACCAAATTACTAGTGACTTGCGAACTCATCGAACAAAAGAAAGTAATAACATGGTTGTTGGCTTTTTGTTCGGTAACACGTCTCCCATTCCAAATGAACACATGCATCCATCTGCGTGGAGTAAGTTACAGTTAATCGTTGGAGTGGTCGAACAGGTACCTTAACTGAAAAATAATTTAAAAGATTATTTTTCGGGAGTAATTTGTTAAATTTTATTATGGCTGGAAGGTAGGGTGGGGGAGGAAGAAGAGTTGAAGAGGTAAGGGTGGGCTGGGAACGTATGGGGGGTAGGAGCTAAGGTAAGGTTGGCAGGGTGGGGGAGGGGAGAGGGAGTTGAGTATAGTGAGTGATGGAGACTGGATTGGTTATTATTATTTTCTTTTATATTTTATATTATTATTTTTCTTTTATATTTTATTTATGTATTATCATTTTTGATCCAGTTATTTATTTATTTTTCTATATTTTTTTCTATTATTATTATTTTTTATATATTTTTTTATTATTATTATTCTTTATATATATATATATATATATATATATATATATATATATATATATATATATATATATATATATATATATATATATATATATATATATATATATCTATATATATATATATATATATATATATATATATATATATATATATATATATATATATATATATATATATATATATATATATATATATATATATATATATATATATATATATATATATATATATATATATATATATATATATATATATATATATATTTATTGGACATAGTTTATCTATTTTTGGTTTATTTATAATAGTTTTAATTAAATAGTTGAGGTTTATGTAAATAGTTGACTTAATAGGTAAGTACTTACGTGGAGTTTCGCGCGATCGCGAACCTTCGTAGGTTTTCTCCAGCTTGAAAGTGTTGTTTAATTTATTTATTTGTTTATGAATGTGGATTAATAAACTTATAAACTTATGAACTAACTTATATTTTCATAGTCTGTTTTGAGGAATTCCCAGCGAGTGGCAAATAATTTGTTATTATGGTTAATTTCGTATAACTAAGCGATTAAGCTATGTCTACGGAAACTTAACAAGGACAATGCATTCAGTTATTTTATAATGGTTTATAATTAAACTACCATGAGAATTGTTCACCATTTTCCTTAAAACTAAATTGCTTATAAAGTTTTGGTTCAAAGGAATAGTTTGTTCAGAGTTTCTAACTGATATTTTTACTGATAATATATCATGATTAACTGATCGTATTTTTAACGGTTTAAAACCTCTTTCACTCGTTTGTCACTGACCAAAAGCATCTATTCTCCAATAATAATAAAAAATACAAGTTGTTTTAAGCATCGTGGTTTCAGCGCAAGTGTAATTTTGTATCAAAAATTAGTAGACCCACCGCTCATCAGCGGTATATATATATATATATATATATATATATATATATATATATATATATATATATATATATATATATATATATATATATATATATGTATTGCTTGACAAGTGTCCATGGAATTTAATGCTAGGCTAAAACTAGTACTCATTTTGAAATCAAAAATTTACGACTAGCCTGCTGAATCTTTGTTTATGGTTCTTCAAATTGACTGAAAAAAGATGAAAAGTGTCCCGATTGGAGGGACAATTGAAGGGACGGGAAAGAAACCGTAGGTTGCGATATCCCTCCCCCTTTTCAAAATGCTTGTTTTCTTTGTATGTATGAAAAAAAGTCAAAAAAAGCCTTTTCGTAAAATTCTCCTCAGAGGAGTAGCTGATCTCATTGACCTCTCAATTGTGATCTGTTGATGGTGGTAAGAAATATCTTTCTGTCGGTCAGGTGGGTCACAAATAGGTGTGTAAGCAGCTATGATTGTTATAATAAAGGGATGCTGAAGCATCGTTATATCAACGGTTTGACATCAGCTCCCATTTGAGCACAGCTTACTCAGTGCCTGGATCAACCGTGTTAAAAGCCATCATTAGGCTTAGAAACACTGCATCCACCTTAAAATCTTTGTATAAAGCTATATTAACTACAATAGTCAAAAATATCAATGCGCTCTCCGTTCTTCCTATTCTTTCGGAATTAAAATTGATTAATATTCAAAAAATCAAACTTCTTAAGAAAATGGGTAAACCAAGTACTAAAACTTTTTTCAAATTCGATAAATAACTGGCAAAACAGATAATTGTCAATAATTCCCAAGATAATTTCCATTATCACCTTTATAAAGCAGTACCGCTCTTGCATTCTCTAATGAATCTGAAATCTTACCCTGTCGAAAAGAATCACTTATTAATGATATTGTAACACTAGATAGAAATAGAAACTATAATTCAGAATATTTGACTCATCAGGTCGCTAACGGACGAGCGATTTCTTATGGACCACAAGGTCTCCCCTAGCTCGGTATTCTTCTTTACGTGCAATGTTATATCAATAGGATATGGCAAAGAGGATTCAAATGCAGAAATTCAGGTAGAAGACATCCAGTCCCTGAACAAGAAAAGTCTCTACTTTATAAATATATTACTAAACTTTTCATTTTTACGAGGACATTCTGATTACAATTGTTTTTTTATTGGTTGATCATTCTGTTGTTTTAAAAGTGTATTTTTTAATTTTTGTTTTTTAGTTTTGTTTTCATACTCCGCTGTTTCACGCGAGTAGGCTACTAATAAATTATAAAGAATTAATTTAGTCCTCTAGATCCTCTGCTGAAAACATCATGAGATATTTAAAATTAGGGCAAACAGAGTTACTAACACCTACAAATTTCCAGAAAGTTCATGTCTTAGTATTGTAATCTTGACTTTACCAATAAATTATAAAGGAAGTTTACCTGACTAAACCACTAATTAACCCTACATAAACTTGTTCAATTCATAGAATCATTTCTCTCTCTTATCAAAAAAAGAGCAAAAATAATAGGAAATGTTTTCGCTTTTCTCAACATTCAATTTTTGACTGATCGGCACCCTCCCCTGTAAACGCTTTTTTATGATTGTTTTACTTTATTAGATTTTATTGTTCAGGATCTACCGTTAAGGGACAATACAATTTAAAGATTTAAACATAAAAAACAAAGTTTTTATTTAGTTTTATTACACTGTCACTTGATATAATATTCCTGTATTTTGTTTTTATCCATATAAAATTAATTAATAGCTCTAAGCAATAAATTAGAATATAGTTGATTAGGTTGAAATGTAATTATATTTATATGTGCAGAAAATTCCTGGGTCACATATTGTAGTTCCCAAACCAATTCATCCTGGTGAGCTTGCGGCAAGTAAACCTGTCAGTTCCACTGGATACAATAACACTCCAGCTGCAGCTCTTTTACATCAAGCCACAGTGGGTAGGTCTTCAACTTTATCTTTTTACACTATTTTCGTTCTTACACACGATGGTCTTTAGATATAGATATATTTTTCTACCAACCTATTTTCCAAACCTATCTAATTATATTTGACTTCCTCCACCCAAGTTCTTTTCCTCTCGTTCTGTCTCTCTTTCCCTGTCCCTTTATGCCTAGTTTTTCTTCTCATGTCTTATCCTGTATTTCTTCTCTTGTTTTTTTCTTCGTCTTGTGTCAGACAATTGTAATGGACGCAAACATGGGTGGTAACAAATAAGAGCTATAAGTGGGAAGTAGGAATACGAAAACTTCATTTTCTAACTACTTTCCGTCAAATATTAAGAGACGAAAGTTTGTGAGCCCTCCCTCACCCACGTTTGTGTAGGAAAAATGTTTTGTCTTCTGTTAAATTAGTCAATTTAAAACGGGTGAAGGTGCTTCTTTGACATGGTTTTGATTTATTTTGTGTTTCGGGTCTTTACCGTTTTATTGAGTATTTTTGCTATTTTGGGTAGATTCATTTATATTGGCGAAGGAAATAGCGCATGGAACCTTATTAGAACCATCTATCCATAGGCAAATGACAATACAAATTTTAAGAAAATAAAATTTGCTATTTAGACACTTCAATCAAAACATTCCCATGTTCTAAAATTTAATCCACAATATAGATGCACACTATTGAAGAACACAAAAAATGCTCAGGAAATTGTGAATAGTATATCCTTCTGACAAAATTGTTTGCTATACCTGTCTTTATTCTCATTATATCTTCCTTTTCCAAACACTCTATACTTTTATTCATTTTAACCCTTTATCTTGCCTCTTGTTCTTTGTTCTGTCCGACGTAGTTCTTAATATTGAAAATAAACATTACAATTATGGTAACATTTTAGCTGATGAGCTTTCAGCAATTAATATCATTATACGTCAAGTATTCAGTTTAATTTATTAGATCATATTAAAGTTGTTCAAGACGAATATAGTTTCACTACAAACAAGTGTTTGGATACTGCTTCCTTCCTTAACTGTAAATAAAAACCAAAAGCCTATTGCGTCATTGGCGCTTAACTGAAAACAAATTATTTTGCAAATATTTTCTTTTCCAGTTCTTACAACATTTGAAATAAAAATATAATTACAGTGAAATAAATTCTTGAGCGGATGGATCTTTCAACAATTAATGAACAGTCAATCCAAGACTGTTCAAGACGCATATAGTTTTCAGTAAAGCGCTAGTGACGCAGTAGGTTTTAGACTTTTGCAGTGAGAGAAGGAGGTGATACTCAAACTCTTGTTTGTAGTGATTTTTGTTCATTTCGAGCTTGATTTGCTTGTTCACTTTAAATTTCACTCGTTTTAAGATTTATTTATTAATTTACATTAATATCTATTGCATGTTTGTTTGCATTGATTGTTTATTTAATTTCTGTTCGTTTTAAGTGTCATTTATACTTCAATAGGAATATATATTTTTTTTTCGTTTTTGGCTTGATTTTCATACTCAATCTAAGCATTACTCGCTTTAATATCTATTTATTCATTTATATTATAACCTGTTGTATGTTATTTGCTATGGTTGTTTATTTAATTTCTGTTTGCTTTGGGTTTCATTTATTCTTTAATAGTAATTTCTGGTCGTTTTGAGTTGGAATTTTAACAGGTATTTGTATCTGCTGAGCTCAAGTTTAAAATGGCCTCTACTTTTCTTTGAAAAACTTATTTTTTGGAAAGTTGCTTTTTAATTATTTTTTGTTCGTTTTGATTGCAAAAATTTTCAAGTTTTAAAAAAAATTTTATTTCAAAATCAAACTGTTTTTAAAAAAAAATCAGATGTTGATCAAGGTATCAAAACTTGTATCAAAGTAACAATATCAAAGTGAAAAAATGGGTTTGTGTCAACCTCGGAGTTTTTATTATCTGATGTTTGAATTATTTTTAACAAGATGGCTATCTCAAAATTTTTATCAGGGTGGGTTTGGGGAAAAACGGCGTGGAAGGGGCTAATTAACCTTCGGTCTCTTTTGACTCTTTAAAAGTGAACTATAACTTTCGGTAAATTTCTACCAAATCATATTATTGACTTACGCATAAAGTGAATATACCACTCGATGCCTTTTTTTATGCTGATTATTAATATAGTAATCATTTCTATCGAAAATGAATTTCAGCCCCCCCCCCATATATGCCACTTCAGGGTATATATTTCTACAACCTAACCTAACCTAACCCTGAATTGGCATATATAGGGGGGGGGGGACTGAAATTCATTTCCGATAGAAATGATTATTATATTCGTAATCAGCATAAAAAAAGCATCGAATGGTGGCTATGGTATAAGCGCTGTGCACATAGCGCTTTTTGATAATTTTTCAATATTCCTCTCAAAATACCCTAAAAGATCTAATTTTGTACCCTAAGCTGAACCTTGGATGTTGCACCCTCTTGACAACCAGAATGCATATAGTACGATAGTACGGTGGAAGTCGACTCTGAGTCGACTTCCACCCCTTACTCATTTTAATACCCTTATCCTTAGTGGTAGCAGTAATAGTATTAGTAGTAGTAGTAGCAGCAGTAGTTGTAGTAGTAGTAGTAATAGTAGTAGTAGTACTAGTAGTAGTAGTAGTAGTAGTGGTAGTAGTAGTAGTAGTAGTAGTAGTAGTAGCAGTAGTAGTAGTAGGAGTAGTAGTAGTAGTAGTAGTAGTAGTAAAGTAGCAGTAGAAGTAGAAGTAGTAGTATTAACAGTAATAGTAGTGGTAGTAATAGTAGTTGTAGTAGTAGTAGGAGTAGTGGTAGTTGCAATACTATTAGTAGTGGAATCAATTCTCCTGTCACTCTAACCAATTTTGGTTCTAAAAAGAGTAAAAGAACTTATATTTCCAATCGAATACGCCCTCTCAGTAGTGTGCTATATCTGTGTCCTAATTGCTCACCTTATTTTGGGACTAAAAGCTATTAGCTTATTTTTAAGCTCATATTCGGATTTTGTGCTATCGACTACCCCATACTAGTCTATTTTGAATGGACATGTCTTCTCATTTTGATAAACTTGCCTTTTTGCCCTCCATCTTGGATTTCAAGCCCTCTAGCGGCACTATGATACAACTTAGTTTATTTTTTAAACTCATATTCGGAACTTGTGCTATCGACAACCCTATACTAGTCTATTTTGAATGGCGATATCTCTTTATTTTGGCAAACTCACATTTTTGACTCCCATCTTGGATTTGTGGCACCTAGCGGTACTACGATACAGCTTAGTCTATTAATTTAAGCTCATATTCGGAACTTGTGCTATCGGCTACCCCATACTAGTCTATTTTAAATGGTCATTTCTTCTCCTTTTGATAAAGTTGCATTTTTTATCCACCATTTTGGAATTCAAGCCACCTAGCAGCCTTTCGAGGAAAAAACTTTGCTTGCGTAATCGATCAATAATGAAGAGAATGATCAAAACTGAAATTTTCATATTTTGAAGTCTTGTTTTACTTCTTGTTTCTTGTTTTACTTCTTCTACTTCTACTTCTTGTTTTAACAAAACTTATATTTTTCAACCACCATCTTGGTAGGTCATCCCCAAAAGGAATGGGGAGATGTCAATTCAAGTGGTAAATAATCCCCCTCCCCCTATCCTAAGTCTTTGTTTTAATGTTAACCTATATCTTTGATAATTTTAATTCAACCATCAATATATATATATATATATATATATATATATATATATATATATATATATATATATATATATATATATATATATATATATATATATATATATATATATATATATATATATATATATATATATATATATATATATATATATATATATATATATATATATATATATATATATATATATATATATATATATATATATATATATATATATATATATATATATATATATATATATATATATATATATATATAATACAGAACACACATTCTTAATATATTACAAAAGACTAATCTTGAAATATCATTTAAAATAAGTCTTCTTTCGTTTGTTTTTTGCTTCATAATTATCTACCAAAGTTGTCCAAATTACCAAAATTATCTATTACGTAACATCCAAATGTCAAATACAAATTTAACTTTCCCTGTCATTTAACATATATACGCTTGCTCAGGTATTCATAGATAAACTGTTCCAAAATCACTTAAGCTCGCTATAATAAATAGTATGACCTGAATTCAATGCTCTAGTTTAGTAATCCCCAAATAAGGTGTGTAATCAGGACGTATGAGATAGCTTTTAGTCCCTAAATAAGGTGTGCAATCAGGACGTAGATATAGCACACTACTCCCCTCAGAAGCTCCTACGATAACTCTTTTCATGCAAAATACTTTGGTGAAAAAACTATATTATATTGATAAAAAAAAAATACAAAGAGACTACAGAGTTACAAAAAAATACTTCATTCTTTACTTAGGGAGTGGTATTGTGCTGCCTTTGTTCACAATAGCTTTATGATTATCTCAGGTCTTTTTTTTTCTTGAATCGAATCTTATAATTCTTCTTTTTTAGAAGGGTTATTGCGGCCTGCTTTTGATTGTACGCACCGAATGTCTAGCAAAAACAATCTCCTAAATTTTCCGACGCGTCCAGATGTGCTTGAGCCGAGAGGATTTTCGTAGTCTAGGCTCTACTATGATGGACTTGGGTAAATTGCATCATAAGAAAATTTATTCACTGTTAAACAGCAATTAGTTTTGGGAATTATGTGATTAACCTTCATTGACTGAAAATATACTTGCGATTATTTAAGACTAAGAGTCAGTCAAGGGCTTCGACACAAAATTTTTGAATATATTAAAAGGTGGGTTTTCCATTGCTCAGTTTGTATATGATTCTCCATGCCCTGTCTCTTCAAATCAAAACAATATTCTGGATTCTATTAAATATTGACTTTGTTACCCAATGACACTCCACTGAAAGGAGCCAAGAGCTGAAGATAGTAACGGCATCAATATAAAATTTCAGTTGGGGACCCATGGAAGAGATCATACTCTGGACAGTACTACGGTGATGCAATGTCATCTGCCAATGCCTTACAAAGAAAAATAAGAACTTTAGCCGATGGACGCTCATTAAGCCCTAACGTTTCTCCAGAAGTTGAAATGACATTCCGTGCTGGACTTCAAGGTTAGAGCTATTCTTCTTTGCTTAAAACTGCTTTGTGTAAACACTATAGAAAATGGATTATTTAATGGGGTCCCCAACAATCCTTACTATTGATGGGATTAGACACAATTTATATTGCAAAAAATATGCACTTTTCATAAATGCATAACTGTTATTATTTTATGAAGAATACAACATCTCCTATTTTCGGATTAATAAACAATAATATAGAATATTAAATAAAAAATTGCCATTCAGGGAACGATTCAGAATATGTCTGGATTATATACCCTTGTATATAATCCAGGATAAGATATGAAACTCTTGTAAAGGGGCAGCGAGAAACTCCACGATTTAATACTTTACCATACGTTTTGGTTTTCCCCTATGTGTATTTGGAATGCATGGGTGCATTTTAAGGAAGAACCAGTTACCACTAGTTCCTATATGAATGTAAAATAAGATTAGTTTTCACACAAGATGAGACTTCTTTAAATCAGTGCAAAAATACAACTGTGGTGAAATACTATTTTCACTGCATTAAGAATTTGTCGAGGGTCTCTCGTTAAATATTTCATTCCAAGGAGTCATAATGACTCTACTGGCTATTGCCTACTGGCTATAATAGGCAACCTTGATAGATAATGCTCATTCAATATAGAAAAAACATCTGGTTTTGGTTTGAAAATCTGAGAGAAATAAAGTTCCAATTAACTAGCACTAACAAATTACTGTGCAAAACCAAAAGATAATTAGACTTACGGGCCCTTGACAGTGTGACGTATTTCTAGAACTTTTGGTCAGTTCTTCTAACAGCTTTTACGGGAAAAAACGCTTTGTCTTTCTTTTATCATTTCATTAAACGCTGTAGTTCTCATCCCTCAAAAATTTTAAGTAAATCCCAAAACACAATAGTTACTCCTGAAGATTCTATACAACTCTGATTCTTTTGATATATCTATTGGTATCAAAATTCTGTTTTTTATAGTTTTGGTTGCTATTGAGCCGGGTTGCTCCTAACTTACAGTTCGTTACCACGAACTATTTCAAACCTGCCTACTTGCATTCCAGGAAGGAGCTTTTTAATTGAAATTAGAAATATTGCTCAGAAGAACATAAGCTTTGAAAAACTGCTTCAGATAATTCTCTCCGGTATAAATATTAAAAACTCACACTCAGTAGGTTTGGCTCAAGAGCAAATAGATTTCATTTTTTTTCTTAGATTCTCATTTTTTTTCCCCAGAAAAGAAATATACGTAGTTTTTCAGAGTAAATAATACATTCGTCATCCATCCTTGCGTTTGTACTTTCCTTAAGAGCCATAGACCTGTGCCAGTTTCCTGCAATAAACCAAAATTGGCTGCAAAGGAATAAAGTATTTCACTACCCTTTTTAGGAATCCAGAAGAGTATAATCAACAAGACCCAATAGTCAAAGGAGGTATTTGAATTCACTCACCAAATCTATAAGGAAGCCGTTAAACATGATGGCTGTTTTCTGGCGAATATACGTCATAAAGATTTTAGTCTTGGATGAACCGCTATTTAGGCCATCTCTGCTGAGACATCAGCTAGTTTATTCAGCATGGACTGGGCCTCTGAGCGTTATCCTGAAAGATAGTCGATGTTTTAGTATAAACTAAGTCAGCTATTTAGACATACGGGCTGACCTCGACACTACAGAAAAATTCCATCGCCCTTTCTAGGATACAGTCAATTACAAAGTTAAAAAGGACGGGGGAAAGAGTAACACCAGCCCCTGACTCCATGATAAGCCAAATTTAGCGAAAATATCCTTCCGTTAGCTTGAATTTGGGCTCTTTTATGGAGATTGTCAACCTGAATGAGCTGAATTAACTTTTTGGGCACTTAATCTTCAGCCACAAATTTTTTATCTTTCGTCTCGCCGGGTAGAAGCAGTGACACAGTCAAAACGAACAGAAGTTATTCCTTATATGAAAGGGGCTGTCCCCTTCTTAACGCCTCGCTCTTTACGCTAAAGACTTTTATTGTTTAAAAAAAAAGAGTTTTGGAAAAGTCAAACTTTAGCGTAAAGAGCGAGGCGTTAAGGGGGGGACAGCGCCTTTCATATAAGGAATAATTTCTGTTCGTTTTAAGTTTTAACGTCGTTCCTTATTTTCAGTTAAAAAACTTGTTTTTTTTATTTAATTTTTGAACGTTTTTGAATAAATGCAGGTATGGATCATGACTCACCGTACATGAATAATTAAAACAAAATTTGCATATTAATTTACTTTTATTTGGTTAAATGGCTTTCTTGAAACTTGTTTAATTTTATTTACGAAGGTTTTTATTTTTAATAAATATACATAACTTACCAATTAACTTACATAACGAACTATATTCATAGATTTCAATACATATATTAGGGGGTTTGTCCCCTAGTCAATACCTTGCTCTTTAAGCTAAAGTTCGAATTTTGTACCAATTCTTTAAAAATGAGTGCTTAATCACAAAGGCCGTTAATTAGAATAAATAGCTCTTATGAAAGTACTAAAAAATCTTTGGCTTAAAGAGCGAGGTATTGACTAGGGGGTGAACCCAATCATATATGTAATATATTTTGTTCGTTTAAAGTTTTGATGTTGCTGCTGTTGCAGCTGAAAAACTTGTTTTTTTTATATTTAATTTCTGATCTTTTTTTAAATAATGCTGGGAAGTCTGGCGTCCCCTTCATAGCAATGTCCCTTCTCCCATGAAAACTTCCTTCTTAGAAAGATCCTCCCACATAACCCTCGACCACCCCCCACTACCAGAAAAAATCTCCCCTGAAAACGTCTGTATACTTCCCAATAACCAATACTATATGTTAACATTGGGTGAAGTTCATAACTTTCAGCCCTCCCCCTGGGAACTTCGGGGCATTAAGTCATCCTAAAAGACATACTTATAATATTTTCGAACAAGCTGAACAAAATGGCTATCTCAAAATTTTGATCGGGTGAATTTGGGAAAATATGAGCGTGGGAGGGGGCCTAGTTGCCCTAAATTTTTTGGTTACTAAAAAAGGGCACTAGAACTTTTAATTTCCATTCCAATGAGCCCTACCACGATATTTTAGGACTATTGGGTCGATATGATCACCCCTAGGAAAAAAAAAACAAAAAAAAAACAAATAAACACGCACCCGTGATCTTTCTTCTGGCAAACAATGCAAAATTCCACATTTTTGTAGATAGGAGCTTGAAACCTCTACAGTAGGGTTCTATGATACTCTGAATATGATGTTGTGATTTTCATAAAGGTTCTATAATTTTTAGGGGGTCTTTCCCCCTTTTTTCGAAAATCAGCCAAATCTCTCGAATATCTCAGGCGCGTAACTTTTAATGGGTAGGATTAAACTTGATGAAACTTATATATTTGAAATAAGCATTAAAATATGATTCTTTTGGTGTATCTATTTGTATCAAAATACCGTTTTCTAGAGTTTCGGTTACCATTGAGCCGGGTCGCTCCTTACTTACAGTTCGTTACCACAAACTGTTTGATGCTATAATATGCTTTAATTCCCTTTTTTGAAGACTAGGATAATTGTCGAACTTCTCGATTCTTGAGGCGCTTTTTCTTCCTCCCTGATATTTCATTTTTAGTTTGGAAGGCTATTGAACTCTTCGTCAGTTTGGAACGGCTTCCTCCCAAGCTAATTACTCAGTCGATGGAAAAATGGATGTCGCTTGGTGTTAAGTCTCGACCATGAGATGGGTGTTCAAATGTATCCTGTTGAAATTAATCGTGAACCGTTGGATCTTGCGAGCGCTGTGTGACTGTGTATTGAAATGGATAAGAACAATCCAAGAAGTCAGTGTGCCTCTTGGGGTGTTTTCAATTGGTCCTCGTAGGCTCTTTCCAGCTGCTTTTTTCCAGCTGTATAAACTCCACAAACCATACATCTTTTTGGCCCCTTGTAATATACATCTTTTTGGCCCCTTGTTTGATACCTTGTAACATTTTTCAAAGAGAGTTTTTAATCTTGTTGTTTATTTGACAAATGCCTTAATTATCCAGATGAATTTGTAGAGAAGCAAACTTGATTGTACACTAGTTTTGGTGATGAAATCATATTTCTTTTTATTAGCTCATCTTTACTTTATAGACAAGATTAGATAAAAAACAAACGTCAAATAAACTTTTCTGGCCATTCATAGACCATATATAGTGATTATGGTCCGTAATAGAGCTTAATTCTTAAGTGAAACAGAGAACTACAGATTTGTAGTTTTACAAAAAATACGAACACAATAGGGAGACTCATACAAAAGACATTGGCTCATAATAAATTGCTTTTCAACTTGAATTTAATTTAACAACTTTTTTACAGAAGAGATAAATAAAAGTTCAAATAGGGATAAAATCCTTTTAACAGACAATGTTTCACAAACAGTGAAACCTTAGAAATTCACAAAAAAATACCAGCTATTTCGGTCACATAAGTAGAAAGGGGGGTACCAGCCCTACGAGAACACATGTGCTGCCATCTAGAATTTAGTCTAACGCTGACGGGTCATAATTTATTCATGTTTTTATGGTTTTTGTCACTGAGAATGAAAAAACAGGATTTTTATCACTTTGATGTATTTTCATGGTTTATTGATTCTAATGGGTTCAATGACACCTCTTTCAAGGTCGATTTATTTGTTGTTTCCAAGTGTATTGTCTTCGGGGCAAAGTTTGCACATGCGCATTGACGATGGGGAAGAGATATGTTGATCTAGGACAAGAGGGGGGAAATTGATTTCCTAGAAAATGATTGCGTAATCGAAAGGGAACTAAATTTCTGAGAAATTGATTACATAATCAGTGGGGAGAATGTATTGATCTGATAACGGGAAACAGGATCACGTGTCCCCTTCTAAGCCAATCAGGGCGCCGGTTACATAAGATGTCTTTCTCTAAGCCAATCAGAGAGTCGGTTACATATGGTTTCCCATTCCATCATAATTCGCCCTTGAGATTTCGTATATAATGGACATGCGTTGTGATTAAACATTCAGAAAGTTCTGTGACACTATGGATATAACACTGGAATATATTGATTTGGATACTCTGGATACATCGATTTACAATGTGAGTTCTGTTTAGTAAATTTTCATAGTTTATTTTCAAATAAAATCATTTTACACAGCCCCCACAATATATACAAATTCAGGTACCCCCCCCCTCCCACAATACAAACTTCACTATGTATTGCTTATACTCGATAGAAAGCTTAAAACATGTTCTTTTTTACCACATAAACCTAGCCTCACCCCTCCACACCCCTCTCAGTTTATGACTTTAATTCTTCCAATGAAAATAATTCTGTTTTTGATAAATTTTTTCTTGCTGTAAGCCTATCTAAAAGGGACAGTCAACTTCTGTCAGCCCTTAGCTATTAATATACCGTTTCCATTTAAGCCGCCGCTAACTTGACTTAAACATTTTTGCAGTTATTTAAACAGGTGATAATTAGCTGACTCCCCACAATTGTACATCCTGCATGTTGATCCTCACGTTAGCGACTTAACCAAAATGTTTCAGTGAAAAAGAATGTTTTTCACGACGAATTAAAACAGTTTCAAGCAAAAAGAGATTGCGATAATTAAGCTAAGCCTACGCAACCTGTATGGAAGTAGAGAAACGAGTTATTTCCAAAATTATGGTCTAACAATATTTTTTTAGGACATTATGTAAAAAGGGGGAAGGGCAGTGCCACAATTCTAACACCTACATTGTAAAGCGAAAACAAAGTGTTTCCTTGCATGAAAGTAAGGGACCGGGAATTCTATGAAAAAGAATTCGTTACTTTATAATGTGTCAATTGAATAGCATTTGATTTCTGAACCAAGTATATTTCTCTCAAATTTTTACTTTTTGATTTACTGAAAATGGGGAGAGGGAAGCTTCTTTATGATAAATGTTTTCTAGACAAATGATTGTTAGGGGTTTGGGGGGCACTAATTTTTCTTCTGTGAAAAAGGGAAAAATTATTTCAATGATAAATATTTTCTTTTTTAAGGTAAATTATGAAGAATGTGCACCTCCACCTGAAAAGAGAGCAAGGGGTAATAATAAAACCCCTGCGAAGGCGACAGTTGTGCAGTATGGTCGCTGGCCGAGGCCCTCCAAACAAGTGTTGACTGCCCAAGTCCAATCCAATCAGGAACCAATGCAACCTACCAGTGACATCGCCGTCACCGCATGTGTGCAAGTCCGTGACTTCGCTGGCTCGACTGCACAAGTCCGTGCCGTCACTGGCCCTACTGCACAAGCCGCAGCCCAATCTGCCCAAGAACATGACGCTGCCGGCCCGTCTACACTCCATCATGCGTTGCCTGGGCCTTCAAAAGCTGCCCCACCTACACAAGGTCAGGAGGTTGCCCTCCAGCATGCTATGCCAGGGTCTTCAGGCACTCAACTGCAGCCGGGATATAAAAATGTAAGCATTTTTACCTGGCTATAGAAATATCTAAACAAACCCATTTTTCATCACTGTGTGTCAGAGATATTAAAAAGTGTGTCAGAGATATTAAAAATGTTATTTTCGCTATAATCCCCCTCCACACCCCTTGTTTTAAATTTCTCTGCTCCCCCCTCCCTCAGAGATACCTAAATATAATGTAATTTTTTTTACCTGTCAAAGAAACCGCTCTTTTTCTATCACCTTATTTTCTCTGCCTACTGTAGACATCTTCGCTATCTTTTCAACCTCATAATAATGTTTTTAGCTAATATCTAAGTAAAAGTGTGTCAGAGATATTAAAATGCTATTTTCGCTATAATCCCACACCCCTTGTTTTAAATTTCTCTACTCCCTCCCCACAGAGATATCTAAATATAATGTAATTTTTTTACCTGTCAAAGAAACCGCTCTTTTTTTAACATTTCCTATTTTCTCTGCCCACTGTAGTCATCTTCGCTATTTTTCAACCTCATAAGAATATTTTTCGTTAATTTCTAGTTTACTGTTATCTCACCATTTGAAACTCAAAATACTATTTTTCGCTAGAATATTAGTTTTAAGGGGCCTTCCAACAAGGGGCCTTCGATTCATTTAAGGGGCCTTCGATTCATTTCATCACAGTAAAAGTATGTCAGAGATATTAAAGGGCATTGTTTCCCCTTTTAAATCAGGTCAATTATCTTATACATTCAGTCTGCTGAATTCTCACAGTGAAGCCGAAAAAGGAACTATATTCCGGTCATAATTTCCTCATAGCAAAATCTTTGCGTTATAAACTGTATAGCCAGAAAGAGATAGGCTATCAAGTAATGACCGCGGTTTTTTCAAAGCAGATAAAGAGTATTAATATGAAATGTTTTGAGGAGTTGTCTGAACAAAATCAAAACCTTCTATGTCATCTTTTAGATTGTATTAAGTTGGAACTTTCAGAATATATATAGAGTAGGGAACTAAATGCTACTGGTAAGCGCGTTTTTAAATAATAATCAAATTTTTAAAAATAGGGGTGATTTAGACACTTTGAAAATAAGCTGTTTTTCTTTTATAGGTTGTTTTGGTTCCTTATTCACAATCTCCCCCTGTTCATCAGTTGGAGAAGAAGAAGATGCGCCTGTGGAGCTCTGCAACAATTCACATATCAATGGTAATTCACTTGAAATACCGTTTAATACTAATGATTTTTTAGCTGATAATTTTAATGTTGATAATAGCGCAGTTGAGCAGGGGGACTTGATTCCAAACACTTAACAAATTTTAGAGAATTTTTCCAATGAGTTAACAGGGAACCTTCCCCCCACTGATTACATACTTCCACTTCAAACAACTGAAGTGGCTTCACATAGCCCTATTATTGAACAATGTGGGGGAGGGGTTGGTGATAATTTACAAGAGGAGGGGGGAGGAGGGGGGTAAGATCCAATTTACGACAGGTCCCGAGATTCAACTCACAAATACAGTTTTAAATACAATAGTTGTCTAAACTGCAACTTTTGGTTACCCATTTAATTCGCTTTTGGGTGGTAATTTTGTGTTTGACCCAGTAGAAATTGTTCATGAATATGTAGATAGAATTCATGCACTGCTAGAGAACCAAATTCAGTTGTGGAGAGGGGGTAGGGATTCAATTAAGGTTTCTATTGTTTTAAAGGTGTTTTATTTAAACGAGGGAAAAAGTGAGGTATATGATCATTATGTACACACCGAGATGCGACGGGTCTATCCATTATCCACATTTAGAGAATCTTAAGGGTGTTTTTTTAGACAGGATAGGTTATATTATTTCACATCACGAGAATTACAAGGAAAATGAGTGTCGGTCTGTAGTTTTTTTGCTAAACATTTACGTGTTAATATTTGTAAATTTAAGAAAGATTTTATTTTAAGAGGGGGTAGGGGTGGGGAAAGGTCAATAGTTTTGAAATATAATCCCGATTTAGTAGATTGTAAAGGTGTCCAGCGAATCTGTTTTGAAACAGATCAAAAATGTTTCAAGTACGCTTTCCTCATATCAGCATTTGAACCTATAGCAGATGACGCTACAAAGACAAATTTAGATCACTGAGCTGTGCATGGGAAGGAGGGGTCCGATTTTCCCATTGTAGATTTTTCTTGTTTAGAGGGAAAATACCTAGTAACGCTCAGGTCTATGGATATTTTTGAAAGGGCCAATGCCCATATAAATATCGGCTTTACTGTGGTTTAGTATGAAACTGAATTTGAAGACGGGGTTCGTTCTAAAAAGAAGGGGGTGGTGTTCCCAGTAAGAGGCCCGTCGATTGAATTGGTGAAATACTGGGTATGGCTGTTGTACACACCACCTAGTGACCCCAATTCAATTGGCAATTTCAACCCAATTACAGACATTAGTAGAGTTCTGGGGAGTGGTAGGGATCTAGGGGTACGTTTCCACTGTCCAACATGCCTGTCACAATTTCGTAGCGATTTAAAACTACGGGATCACATGAATCATTGTAGACGACATGGCTACCAGTCAGTGGAAACGGTTTCAGGGGATAGGGCTATTTTACGTTTTAAAAGTTTTCAAAACACCCTCCTCCAGAGCAATAAAATCTGGCTGGATTGTGAAGTGAAGTTAGTGGAAGTGAACGATCTTAGATTTCCAAACCGAATCAAAGAACATCGAGCTATTGCAGTCTCCTACGCCCACGCGCAAAGAGACAGTTCTAACACTATGCAATTGTTAGAAATAGTTGAAACGTTGGACGAGGGAGAGTGTATGGTCAAGGCACTGACTAAATTAATTGGCATCGCTCATGGCACTATTTCTCGTTTGAGATATACACATTACCCACTGGTGTTGTCTGCAGAGGATCGTTTCGCGATTAAAAATAAAAAAATATGTTGGGTTTGTAAGGGGGAGTTTGAAGAGAGGGATAAGGGGAAAGGGAAAAGAGGGGGGGAAGGGGAAAGTCAGAGACCAAAATCAATTGTGGCAGGAAATATCCTCTGGGGTTAGTAATTTTAGAGGGGTAGCGCATCAATCATATAACTTAAACGTTAGCCAGCAGTTCTTTATTCCAGTTTTTATTCATAATTCAAATTATGATTTAAACTTTATTTTACCGGAACTGGCACGTGTGCACAGGGAGGGAGGGGGAGTAGATAGTCCATGGGTAAATAATTCATTTACCTTATACATCATTCCCAAATCGGCCGAGAAGCTAGTGCTTCTCAAGTTGAAATGGCAGGTAGTAAATAATGGGCATACTTGCTGGAATACAAAAAAAATGTTTTTTGATTCTTTTCGTTTTTTCCCCAAGATGACGGTGCAATTTATTCATGTATACAAAAGTGGTTATTTTCATAGTTTTCATTTATTTAAACACAACCTTCCAGATAATAAGAAGTGTGATCTATTGATCTACAAAGGTTTAAACGCAGGCGACTTTTACTGTTTTGGCGCTCGCTTAAGCGAGTTGAAACAACCTCCAATTGAATCTTTCTATAATTCACTCACCAACAGTGAATGCACAGCCGAGGAATATGAATTTGCCAAGAAGGTGTGGTCTAAGGGGAATTGTGAAAATGGGTGGGATTATTGTAGACTGTACTTGACCACTGACGTTTTAACTCTGTTAGATATTGTCTGTAAGATCACAGACCAAATCTATTCAGAGTTTGGACTCGATATAGGATATTATTTTTCCACGCCACATTTTGTGATGGACTTGATTTTAAAAATTAGTTGGGAGAAAATAGGCTTAATAACTGATGTAGATCAACACCTTTTTGTAGAAAGATCAATGAGGGGTGGGTATCTTTTTCATGGGGATCGCGTTTTGACAACAGATCCAAGCGGACAAAACAGCACCGGTGCAAAGTCAAATGCAGTGTTCTTGGACATGAACTCATTTTACCCCTCGGCAATGTCTCACTACTCTTTGCCGTGTGGGAACTATAAATGGCTTGAGAATCCTTGTGAGTTCCCCGACATTAACACCGTCGAGGACAATGGGCCACAAGGATAGTTCTTTGAAATTGATGGTCACATTCCATTGGCGCTTCATGATTCAATCAGAGATTTTGTTTTTCCCTGTATCAATCGACCAGTGACCAGTGACTCGCTGAGCCCCTACAATCGATAATTGGTTGAGGATATGGGGATGCACTGGACCTCCTCTAAGCAGAAACTGATCGCAGATATGGACCCAAAAGAGAATATCGTTGTTCATCATGTGCTTTTGCACTGGAGGGTGAACAATGGTTTCAAGATCACCATAATACATAGGGTTCAGCAATCCAGTCAAAAACCCTACTTAAAGACGTTTATCGATACTTTTGTTGATAAACGCTCTTAGACAAACACCAAAGTAGAGAAGGAAATTTACAAACTCATTCTAAATTCAGCATTTGGCAAAATTTGTGACAGCGTACGCAATAGATCTCGCTCCAATGTCATGATTAACCCTGTAGAGTGTACAAGGATTATTGCTAACTCCAATTTTACAACGTTCACGAGCTTAGAGGCTGGCATGGTTCTTCTATACCGGAAAAAGAATATAGCAGGAGGTAGTTCAGTACTTGAAATTTTCAAAAAGCTCATGTTGTCGTTTCTTTACAATGTGTGCAAGTTACAATGGCCCAGGGAGGGGGAGGTTCAAGTTTACTATGCGGATACAGATTCTCTGCTTTTAAAAGTAAAAACCGAGGATTTATTGTGGGATTTAGAAAATGGGGAACACATCAGCTCGCGGATGGATTTCACTAACTGGAATCCATCCCTCTACCTCGAGTTGGTGAAACGTCAAGCTCCCAACCAACTACTAATGTTAAAATCAGAGACGCGGAGTGATTTGATATTCAGGGGGGTGTTCCCGGGTCCTTAAATTTATTGCTTGGAAACTCATAATAAGGATGTAAAGCAGGCGGGTAAAGAGGTGCCTACACATTTTGTAAAGAGCAATTTCAACATGAGTGTCTACAGACACTGTGTAGAAAGTATCCTGGTGCTGAGAGCACAAGTGCTTGCAATTCACTCTCTACAGTATAAAAATTATACTGTAAGAGTGGAAAAGAATGCAATGTCATGTATATCTGACAAAGTCTTTGTGCTCGAGAACGGTGTAAGCGTACTACCCCATGGCCACTACCGTATTTCAGGCCGGGTTGAATGCATAGACTATCGCAATCAACTTGGTCTGGATAAATTAACTTAAACTTAACCCAACCTAACTCAAACCTAACCTTGACCCAACCTAACCTAAACCTTTCATGAATTAACCTCACCTAAACCTTACCCAACCTGTAGCAGCAGTGACGACGACTATTGTATACTGTTTCGACCCCGGGGGGGGGGGTCCCGCCCGCGACCAACTTTCGGCCCCGCGGCTCCCCGGGGGACGGGGGGTCCCGCCTGTGGCCGGCCTTTGGCCCCGCGGCTCCCCGGCGGGTGGAGGGTCCTTTTAAATTAATAATGCTCACCTGTGCCATTTTTTTTAAGTTCATGTTCCAAGTGTTTTTTTAAGTGCTATTGTACAAAAAGTGTGCTAATGTACAAAAAGTGATGTTGTACAAATAGTGATGATGAACAAAAAAAAGTGTTTTTATGATAATAAGTGTTGTTGTTGTTCTTGATGAACAAAATTGTTTTTATTATAAATGTTGTTCTTAGTGTTTGAACAGAGGTGTTTTTTTTTATCTTAATACTGTTTAAAAAAGTGTAATTTTTATGTATTTCATGTTGAACAAGTGTCTTATTCATGTTGTTCATGTTCGAACAGAAGTGTTTTTTTTTATCTTAATAATGTTTGAACAAGTGTTTTTTTATGTTGTTCATGTTGAACAAATAGTGTTTTCATTTTGAATAAATGGCCATGAAATATTGTTTTTGTTGTTCTTGTTAACGTAGATAGATCTAAGAAAAATTACTACTACTACTTATTCATT